>NW_025920145.1:205171-332646 GCF_902686445.1 Sciurus carolinensis
TATGTATATTCTACCTGCTTATAAATAAGATGGACTCTAACACTTTATGGTGATTGCTTCTTCCATCATGAATGAGATAGAGCAAGGCAGGATGATAAGAAGAATGGAAGGAACCAAAGCCAGGGAACTCTGGTTTGAATCCGGGCTCTTCTGAGATTAATCAACCTTGGGGAAGTCATTAAACTCTCATGACCTTTGTTGCCACATTTGTGAAATGGGATATAAGGAACCTCATGGGGTTATTGTGAGAGGAGTAAAAGACATGAAAGGATTCTGGTTCACTTATTCTGTCTGCCCTTTAAAAAATGTCCAGGGGGCATAGAGCAAATGGAATAAAACTGAGCCCCCTTAGTTCTGCCTGGCTGGAGACACTGGGAGGCAGGAAGCTAAAAAAGACCTTTGGACATCGAGGTTAGGGTCAAGTCTGTGAGCTTAATATGGTGCTGAGCAAAGAGAGAGAGGCTGAGCTGGAGGAGACCCTCATTTGACCACGTGGGATTCCAGATACAACTTGCAATTGGTCTTGCAAAGAATCCTGTGCCCATGCTCACTGGAGCACATTCCCCTTAGGTCCCCACAGGAAGCCTGCTTCCTGGGGGTTGCTCCTGGAGAAGGGGAAATGGAATGTCTCTCTGGCAGGGACTCAGGCATTTCCTACTTCAAGCCACAGAGCCTGAAGACTGAGAAGCAAAGTCATCTTAAATAGCTCACCACCGGCTCTTCCAGCACCCCTGGAATTCTCAGGGCCAGGGCAGTGGGGCATCATCTCCATCTGCTCCCTCTCTTCCTGGATAGGTCAGACCTGAAACTCCAAAGCTGTCTGGTTCCCCTTGGCCTGTGAGCCTCTGGGTCAATCATCAGCAGAGTGGAGCTGGGGATCCAGGGTATGTGAAGCTGATCCATTAGGATGTAGCAATAAGCTAGAAGGTCTTTGATTTATGCTTAATTTTAGCTCATCTAACATTTACTTTAAATTTTGCAATGTTACTAAAAATTAGTATAGTACTGCATCCATATAATTTATAAATAAGTTAGTGGTTATATATTATAGATATGATTCAGTTACTACTACACACAGAAACTAATAACATGAAAACTAATATGCACTCAAAAATCACATTCCTAAATTGTATCCCTTTAAAAACCAAACCAAGACTATGGTATTTGCCTTTGAATTCCAAGCTTCTGGTACCACATCTGACAATAATGAAGGAAGAAGGAATAAATCAAGCGTACACATGCATTTTTTGAGCAGACACTATGGGCAAGGTTCTGTTCTGGGCCCTTAGGAGATACATAATCTCATGGAGAAGACAGTCCTATAATCAAACAGCCAGAAAATAGTGGGTAAGTGCTACTTGAGAATTATAATTACTATCTCATGGAAGCAAAGAGGAAGTGATGTTTTTTAAGGTCAGGAGCAAGACTGAACTAGCATGTGCAGAAGGGAAAAATTGAACTGGGCTGTAAATGGAGAAAGAAGAAATTTTTCATATCTTAGGAGGAAAGAAGAGGTAGTGAATGGAGAAAATTCACAATTCTACCTAATTCTCAGTAATTGGTACAGAATTGGGCACATTTAAATATCTGCAAAAATAAAATCACCATTTATAAACATGTATTGGTTAGAATCATTATAGTTATGTGCAATAAAAATGTATCTCAGTTGACTGAGAAATAATAATAATGCATAACTTAAATAGCTTGGAAGCCTCAGGACTATGTTTCAGTCACAGTTTGATCTGAAGTTTTATAATGCTATCAGTATCCCTATTTCATTTTGCTTAAAAGCTGAACTTTTTCTTTTACAATGGTTTTATTCTCTGACTAGCTTCCTACCAAAACTGACAATGGCAATTTTGGTTCTCATATTTGTACCCTACATCCTTCAGAGGCAAAAGGGGTCCTGTGTCATGCTTAAGCCTAAGCAAGACCAACCCTAATTGCAGTTGTTTGGTCACATTTCCATTCCTGAATCACCATGATGGCCAGCACACAAGTCTAACTTTTGCAGACAGGTGGGCCTTGGCTTCTCCAAAGTCACATGGATCACCAGATGGAAATAAGAGTGTTTCCAATGAAGAAAATGGGACAATTAATTCTGTTAGGGCAATAAGTAGACATCAACCACAGGTTGAACAATGCCATTTGACATTTGCAAGGAATGCACACATTGATTGTGAACTTCGCATTGTGAAAGCAAATTAATCTGAATGCTTAAGAAAACCCTTCTAACTTTTCTCCCACAGTTTCACTTTGTTTCCTTGTATTTTTCCTCAATTCCTGGAATGAAACACAGTCAAGGGAGAGTGTCCACCATCATTTACCAACTCGACAGACAGAACTGTTCTTCCTCTCTTTTTGCTTCTTTTCTTTTCTTAAACATTTAGAAAAAGAAAACTTCAGGAACTAAAGCATAAAGTCACTTTTATTTCCTACCTCCTTTGTCTGGTTATTCCACTGTTATCTTTTGCACTGAGAAATAGATATTTGTTTTATCATGTATAGAAAGAGCCTGAGTTCCTGGAAAGAGTGCAAGTATAAAATCACCCTCTTGCTCCGCAGATATTGACTTAAAAGACAATGGTACTTTGTGAAGAAATGAGAAGCTTCCCCTGAAAGGGATCTAGCCAGAGATATATCACCCACCACAGATGCTAAACCCATCCGTGTGGTCCATGCTTGTCCTGTATCTAATTCTTAACCTAGACCATGAGTCTATTAGACACACAAAAATCTTGGTTTCTATTTTGGAGACTGATTTCGTATGTAAAGTCACTAGCAGTCTCCTTTCCTCTGTGCTATTCTTAGCCCAAAGTTGTTTGACATTCAGTAAATATTAAATGTGGCAATAGTGATTATAATGATGACCATGTAAATAAATAAAATAAAATAATCCTTTTTAAGCCTTTCCTGGTTGTCTGCATTTATGATTTGAGAATGAAAGAAAAGTCATTTCATGGGGTCAAGCAGAATATCTCTTGTCCTGTTCAGAGGGTATTAAGTCATAATCAATTTTCCAAAGTCAAATGGATAAAGCTGTAGTAAGACAGGCCATCCTCAGTGAGCACAGGGCCCATTCAGATTGCATGTCAGTGGTGTTCCTACAGATAGAAACAGCATATTTGCCCTTTAGCTTCCAAACAGAACACTTAACTCTTTCTGTACAAACCTTGATTAAAGTAGCATTAAATGTGGGCATTACTGGCTTGGATATCTCTCTGCAAGGTGAACACTTTCACCATAATCAGAGTTTATGCATTTTACACTGGGCATAGAGCCTGACACATAGCAGGTGATCTTTAAATGTCTGTTAAATGAAGAATTAGTTTTAGTTTTGTTTTGCTTTTGATTAAGTTTCTGTGCATCTCCTGCAAACTGGAGAAAGCTGACCAAATGAGCATTACTGTGTTCTAAGAGCACAATTTCAGGCAAAGATTACAAATTGCTTCCTCTTGTGGGCCAAACCCTGGGTTTAAGAGTCAGTTGGGCATGCTATGTTTGATTAGTGATGTCTGCCATGGACACAGGATAGTGTAACAGTAGTGCTGTGCCAGAGAACTACCATCAATAGAGACACCGTCTCCTCCAGCAGAGAGATGGTCTTTAAAAAGAAACCACTGAAGAGCAACTGTTTCATTGATGTATCTGAGTATACCAGATGTGCTTAGCAGTGACTGGATAAAAGAGACCTCGGTGAATTATATCTATTGCATGATTGCTTACAATTGCTTTTAAATGAAAGCAGTGAATCTTCCTGCAAATACTCAATACAGAAAAGCAGTCTTTGGTCATTTGAGGATTTTCAAAATGTGAAAATGTAATGCCAACCACCCAAGTCTTGGAGTTCTAGTATCATGCATGTATCATATTTGTAAATTAGGGTACAGTCCTCAGATGAAATAGACCGGGTGTCTATTCACCTTTAACACTCTACATTTGGCAGAGTAAGCACTGAACTTCTGCTTGGCAAATAAAGACTAACTACAAATATCACCCCAAGGTCATTGCAACCCCACATCACTTGCATGCATATGTCTTCTGCTGGATCCATTTTCTGATGCAATGATCCTGCAAACACCTTACATTGGTTCATCCAGACCTCTGCTCTTGAGCTGAAAGCCTGTCTTCCATGTCCTTCAGCCTCTGAAATCAATCAAAAGGGAGTCCCAAGAGGAATAGAAAGAAGTCAAGCCATTTATACCACTGGATTCCTCCCAGTGAGATCACTTTAGGCCAGCTAGTCCCCTTTCGAGCCTGCCTGCTCACACACAGATCCTGGCCAGCCTTGCATATTTCAGTGAGCTCCCCCTCTTCACCATGATTTTGCCCTGATAGGTGGACAGTGTTGCTGCTGCTAGTTCTGGTCTTTGCACCATTCTTTGTGGGTCCCTACCTCATCTTGAAATTGGTCCCCTTGTAAGTAAACCCTGCTTGAATCTTCCTAATTTCAATGTGCTATCTTTCCCTTTGGGTACCAGCAGCTTCAGTATGCTTCCTGACAGGTATAGCCTTGCCTGCTACAGGTAATTTTGAACATAGCATCTTAGCACATTCCCTTTGTTTCTCTCAGGGAGATGCCACTGATTCTGTCCACCTCGGATCCCCATGGCACATACCAGATACTTATTTTATGCATTCTCACAGTTAGCCTGATGTTCCCATCAAGACCAGGCCCACTCTGATAAGAGGTAATACATTATAACCTCAAAAATGAGAAGTTTGTGAAAACATTTTTATGATTTGTAGAATACTAAAACTTTCTATTTTCAGAGAACAAGCATTTTAAAAATGTGAAGAAAAGTAATTTTTCTAAGGCTAGTAGGAAAAGTACTTATTTATTTCTTTTTTCAAAATATAGGTTACATCACCATGTGCCCAAGGCATTGGGTGGGGAGGGTGAGATTTAAAGAAGAACTCCAGACATGATTCCTATTCTTTTTTAAAAAATATTTTTGTTTTAGTTGTAGGTGAATATAATACCTTTATTTTTATTTTTATGTGGTGCTGAGGATCGATCCCAAGGCCTCACACATGCAGGCACTCTGCTACTGAGCCACAATTCCAATCCTTGACTCCTAGTTTTAAATAACCTAGTGTATAATTAAATAAACAAGCAAACAAATAAGCCCATACACTCTTGACCCCTCAGTTCATGACATGCTCTTAGGTGTTGTAGATAGATAGATAGATAATAGATAGAGATCAAGATATATTACTTGTCAAAACTCTAGTTTTAGGCAGTTTATGATTCATGACAAATTAGGTGAAAAGTGTAGAGAGTTCCCATAACTCCACCTCACACAGCACAATCTGCCCCATTATCAGCAGTCCTCTTGGAGTGGTACTTTGTTTATAATGGATGAACCTACATGGACACTTCATTATTCTCCA
The DNA here is from genome assembly GCF_902686445.1 of Sciurus carolinensis. NCBI lineage: Eukaryota > Metazoa > Chordata > Mammalia > Rodentia > Sciuridae > Sciurus > Sciurus carolinensis. Next base: position 210,566 of record NW_025920145.1, read on the forward strand.
AAGCACCCAGTTTACATTGGTGTTCACCCTAGGTGTTGCTCATTTTATGGGTTCAGCAAATGGATAATGATGTATATCCACCATGGTTAGTAGAAGTAGAGTACTTCTGCTGCCATAGTAATTAGTAATCCTCTGTATTATGCCCATTCATCCCTCCTTCCTCCACTAATCCTTAGCAACCATTGGTCTTTCTCCTGTCTCCATAGTTTTGCCATTTTCAGAATGTAATACACCTTGAATGATGTATGTTACCTTTCACTTAGTAAAATACATCTAAGTTCCCTTTATGTCTTTTCATAGCTTGATAGCTCACTTCTTAGTACTGCATAATATTCCATGGTCTGGATGGAACACAGTTTCATTTATCTACTCATCTACTGAAGGACATTTTGGTTGCTTCCAAGTTTGGGCAACTATAAATACATTAGCTATAAATATTATGTTAAGTTTTTATGCAAAAATGTGTAACTCCACTGAGCAAAACAAGGGACTGCTTAACACATGTAAATACCAAAGATTGCAATTCCTGAAGTGTACACTGTGTATGTTTAATTTTATTTAAAACACTGCCAAACATTCCTCCAAAGTGGTGGTACCATTTTGCATTCCTGCCAGCACTGAGTTCCTGACACACTGCATCCTCACCAGCATATGGTGTCATCAGTGCTCTGGATAAAGGCCACTATAATAGGTGTGCACTGGTATCTTGTTGTTGCTGTAATTTGCATTTCCCTGATGACATATGATGTGGAACATCTTTTAATATGCTTACTTGCTATCTGTATATCTTCTTTGGTGAAGTGTCTATTAAGGTCTTTGGCCAACTTCTCAATTGGGTTGTTCATTTTCTTATTTTTTTAAAAAGAATTATTTGACATTCCTGTAACCCCAACAACTAGAGAGGCCGGAGACAGGAAGATCACAAGTTTGAGGCTAGCCTGGATAACTTAGTAAAATGATCACCTAGTCCTTACTCTCAAAATAAAATATTCAAAAAAGAGTTTGAAGTGATAGAACACTTGCTTTAACACATGTGAGGCTCTGTTTTAATTCTCAGCACTGAATTGTTTTTAAAAATGCATTATTTGTCCATTTTGGATAATAATCACTTATCCAATATATCTTTTTTTAAATTTATTTTTATTGTAAACAAATGGGATATATGTTGTTTATGTTTGTACATTGAGTAACAGCATACCATTTGCATTTTCATACATTTACATAGAGTAATGATGTTTCATTCATTCCATTTTTTTCCTTCCCCTCCACCCCTCCCACCTCTCTTTTTCCTCTATACAGTCCCTCCTTCCTCCATTCTTGCCCCCCTCCCATTCCCCATTACGTGTCATCATCTGTTTATCAGTGAGATCATTCATCTTTTAGATTTTTGAGATTGGCTTATCTCACTTAACATGATATTCTCCAATTTCATCCATTTGCCTACAAATGCCATAATTTTATTATTTTTTTATAGCTGAGTAATATTCCATTGTATGTATGTATATATATATATCACAATTTCTTTATCCATTCATCAATTGAAGGACATCTAGGTTGGTTCCACAGTCTGGCTATTGTGAATTGAGCAGTTAAGAACATTGACGTGGCTGTATCTCTGTAGTATACCTTTGGGTATAGGCCAAGGAGTGGGACAGCTGGGTCTAATGGTAGGTCCATTCCAAGTTTTCTAAGGAATCTCCATACTGCTTTCCACCAGCAATCTCCACATTGCATCCCCAACAGCAATGTATGAGTGTACCTTTTTCCCCACAGCCAGGCCCCTTAGGACTCCTGGCCGGACTGACTGAGCCCTGAATCCTGGATCCCTCAGCCCAACCGATCAGATCACTCCCTGCCTCTGGGGCCCTCACATCGACTGACTGCTCCCTGCTGCCAGGACCCCCAGACCAACTGACTGTGCCCTATCACCAGGACCCCAGACCGACTGATTGCACCTGGCCTCCAGGATCCCATAACCACACCAAACACATCAGATCTCCAGGACCCCTGCCAGACCAACCACATCCCATCTCCAGGACCTCCAGCTGACCATGTCCAATCCTGAGCTGCAGCCCCCATTTGCCAACACATTTCGAAGTCAGAGTGGCCATCTTGGATAATCATGGAAACCAGAGCTCCAATATTTGGGTGGGGCAAATCCCATCTTGCGACGCCTGCTGGAGGCTTGAAGCTCATTGTCAGGTACCTCTCATGCATCAGGCTACTGAACACTGGGAGGTTTCATTACTATATGACTGTTATTCAGTAAGATTTTCTTTTTTCACCTTTTTAAAAAATTTAAGTTTTTATTTCTTTACATTTCTTGCTGTCTTTTCCTTTTGTTTACCTGTTCCCTCAGAGTCTCTTTCTCCCTTTTTTGCATGCTAACATCCGATTTCTTTTGATTACACTCTCACCCTTTCTATTTTCTAGAACTTCTGTATATTCTTTTCTTATCCCATTAACAGCCACATTCTACATCCCTCTTCATCCTCTTTGTCCTCCATTAGAAACTGCAGACCTTATTGCAAACCTGTTTGTTTTATCGAAGATAATATTTGAACTCATTTTGTTTATTATGACAATTTTGTTATAGCCCCATAGGGGCTATTTGGTCTAGGATTGCATAGTGTCTGATTTGGGCACTGCTAATATTGATCTTCCCTTAAAGAAAGGGTTTTGGAAACCTATAGGGCCTCTATAAGCCTATAGGGTGAAATCTGCAATACCCCAGATCTGCACTGCTAGAGGGGAAGATACTGAACAACATGAAAAAACAAAGGAAGAAAATGATCCAAACAAATCTAGATTCTATAGTAATAGAATCCAATGACAGTATGTTAGAAGAAATGTCAGAAAAGGACTTCAGATTATACATGATTAAGATGATTGATGAAGCAAAGGATGAGATAAGAGAGCAAATGCAGGCAATGAATGATAATACCAATAAGCTGAAAGAGCAAGTGCATGAAGCAAAAGATCATTTCAACAAAGAGATAGAGATTAAAAAAAAAAAAAAAACAAATGGAAATCCTTGAAATGAAGGAGACAATAAACCAAATAAAAATCTCAATGGAAAGCATCACCAAAAGACTAGACCACTTGGAAGACAGAACCTCAGCCAATGAAGACAAAACGTTTAATCTTGAAAATAAAGTTGCCCAAATAGAGAAGATGGTAAGAAATCATGAACAGAATCTCCAAGAACTATGTGACATCATGAAAAGACCAAATTTAAGAATTATTGGGATTGAGGAAGGCACAGAGACACAAACCAAAGGAATGAACAGCCTATTCAATGAAATACTATCACAAAATTTCCCAAACCTGAAGAATGAAATGGAAAATCAAATACAAGAGGCTTACAGAACACCAAATGTCCAAAATCACAACAGATCCACACCAAGGCACATTATAATGAAAATGCCTAACATTCAAAATAAAGATAGGATTTTGAAGACCGCAAGAGAAAAGCATCAGATTACATATGGGGGAGACCAATACAGATTGCAGCTGACTTCTCAACCCAGACTCTAAAAGCTAGAAGGGCCTGGAACAATATATTTCAAGTTCTGAAAGAACATGGTTGTCAATCAAGAATCCTATACCCAGGCGTCCCGGATGGGGCGGTAGCCCCGGAACGCAGGGAATTTGTGAAGTGGAGTTGCTCGGCGAGACGCCCCTCCCCCCACTGGAGCGGTAAACACGGACAACTGGGATCATCGTAGAGGAGGCGGCTCAGCATAGCGCTTGGACTCGAGCAGCCGCTGGGGCTCCGGGCGGCTGCCTGGGGAGGAGCTGCGTGGTGAGCTGTTTGGACCCAGAGTGACCGCTTCCGAACACCGGGGGGTTGCCCGGAGGAGGAGGAGAGGCCCGGCGGGTCGCTTGGGTCTAGGAGTGACTGCATCAGAGCCACGGGCGGTTGCCAGAGGAGGAGCTGCGTGGTGAGCTGTTTGAACTCAGAGTGGGCGCTCCTGAGTGCCGGGGGACTGCCCGGAGGAAGAGGAGGAGCACGGCGGGACGCTTGGTCTGGGAATGACTGCATCAGAACCACAGGCGGTTGCCAGAGGAGGAGTTGTGTGGTGAACTGTTTGAACTCAGAGCGAGCGCTCCTGAGTGCCGGGAGGTTGCCCGGAGGAGGAGGATGAGCGTGGCTTGTTGTTTGACCTGGGAGTGACTGCATCAGAGCTGCGGGCGGTTGCCGAAGGAGGAGCTGCGTGACGAGCTGTTTGAACTCGGAGCAGCTGCTCCAGAACACTGGTGGCCTGCCTGGAGGAGGAGAGCGGTGGGACGCTTAGTCTGTGAGTGACTGCATCAGAACCACAGGCGGTTGCCAGAGGAGGAGGCGAGTGGTGAGTTGATTGGACTAAAAGCAACCGCTCCTGAACACCGGTGGCCTGCCTGGAGAAGGAGCGTGGTGAGTCACCTGGTCTCGGAGCCACCGCTCCTGAACACCCGGGCGGCTACCCCAAGGAGGAGGAGGAGGAACAGGGCGGGTCACTTGGACTTGGAGTGACTGCCTAGGGCTACGGGTGGTTGGTGGGAGGAGGAGACCCAAAGTGAGTTGTTTGGATTCCTAGTGACTGCGTCGGAAACCGGGCGGCTGTCCGGAGGAGGAGGTGTGTGGCGGGTCTCTGTGTCTCGGAGCTATTGTACGGGGCTCCAGGTGGTGGCTCAGGGGAGGGGCTGCATAGCCAGGCGATTGGTGCAGAGCAGGGTCCCAGGAGCTAGGTGGCTTCTTGCTGGAAGAGCCGCACAGAGACACGCCTAGGGGCGGAGCGAAGTTTCCAGGGCGGCGGGCAGACTCTCTGGGAGAGGCAGCCTAAGGAGACTCGCCTGCGAAGGGTGAGGCTCCCAGGCCCAGGACGTAGGTCCGGGCCCCTGGGATCGTTGCAGAAGAAGACAGCCCAGCCCAGGGGGTAGTTGTAGATTGAGGGGAACCTCTAGGAGGGCAACTGACTAGCGAGACGTCCCCACCGAGTGACTCTTCCCGGCCAGGGGAGGTTTTCCCACAGGGACAGTAAAGTCAGAGACATAGGCACAAACAGGCCTTGCCTCAGCCCGCAGCCTACTTCCCCGTTGGATGACCATTGGTCAACAAGTGGAGACACCTCTGCCCACTAGCAGGGAATATACGCCACCTGAGGGTCACCACCCTAGAGAGGCAGCTTCTTCGTGGAGCTCTGCATTATCAACCTCCTCCAAGACTTCAGGCTACTGAAGGATAAGAGGGGATATACTAACAATCTTCAGGGACATTATAAGTTGATAGAGGAAATCTGCAATATCTTAATGACCCACTGATCCCTGAACAATATGAGAAAACAAGGGAAGAAAATGCCCCAAACAAATCTAGATGTTACATCAATAAAATCCAACGACAGCATGGCAGAAGAAATGACAGAAAGGGAGTTCAGAATGTACATAATTAAAATGATTAGGGAAGCAAACGATGAGATGAAAGAGCAAATGCAGGCATTGAACGATCGCACCAATCGACAGTTAACAGAGCAAATTCAGGAAGCAAAAGATCATTTCAATAAAGAGTTAGAGATATTGAAAAAAAACCAAACAGAAATCCTTGAAATGAAGGAAACAATAAACCAAATTAAGAACTCCATAGAAAGCACAACCAATAGGATAGAACAGCTGGAAGACAGAACTTCAGATATTGAAGACAAAATATTTAACCTCGAAAACAAAGTTGAACAAACAGAGAAGATGGTGAGAAATCATGAACAGAATCTCCAAGAACTATGGGATATCATGAAAAGGCCAAATTTGAGAATTATTGGGATTGAGGAAGGCTTAGAGAAACAAACCAAAGGAATGAACAATCTATTTGAAGAAATAATATCAGAAAATTTCCCAAATCTGAAGAATGAAATGGAAAATCAAGTCCAAGAGGCTTATAGGACTCCAAATACACAAAATTACAACAGACCCACACCAAGGCACATTATAATGAAAATACCTAACATACAAAATAAAGACAGAATTTTAAAGGCTGTGAGAGAAAAGAACCAAATTACATTCAGGGGGAAGCCAATACGGATATCAGCAGATTTTTCAATCCAGACCCTAAAAGCTAGAAGGGCCTGGAACAACATTTTTCAAGCTCTGAAAGAAAATGGATGCCAACCAAGAATCTTATACCCAGCAAAACTTACCTTCAAATTTGACGATGAAATAAGATCATTCCATGATAAACAAAAGCTAAAAGAATTTACAAAAAGAAAGCCAGCATTACAGAACATTCTCAGCAAAATATTCCATGAGGAAGAGATAAAAACAAAGAAGCAAATCAGCAAAGGGAGGAATTATCCTAAAGGAACTGTCAAATAAAGGAGGAACCAAGATGTGTCAAAAATTTTAAATATGAACCAAATGACTGGGAATACAAATCATATCTCAATAATAACCCTGAATGTTAATGGCCTGAATTCATCAATCAAAAGACATAGACTGGCAGATTGGATTAAAAAGAAAGATCCAACAATATGTTGCCTGCAAGAGACTCACCTCATAGAAAGAGATACCCATAGACTAAAGGTGAAAGGATGGGGAAAAACATACCATGCACATGGGCTCAGCAAAAAAGCTGGAGTATCCATCCTCATTTCAGATAAGTGGACTTCAAGCCAATGTTAGTTAGAAGGGATAAAGAAGGACATTTCATACTGCTTAAGGGAAGCATAAATCAGCAAGATATAACAATCATAAACATCTATGCCCCAAACAGTGGCTCATCCATATATGTTAAACAAATCCTTCTCAATTTTAGAAACCAAATAGACCATAACACAATAATACTAGGTGATTTTAACACGCCTCTTTCACCACTGGACAGATCTTCCAAACAAAAATTGAACAAAGAAACCATAGATCTCAATAACACAATCAATAATTTAGACTTAACAGACATTTATAGAATATACCATCCAACCAAGAGCGAATACACTTTCTTCTCAGCAGCACATGGATCCTTCTCTAAAATAGACCATATATTATGCCACAAAGCTAATGTCAGCAAATACAAGAAGATAGAGACACTACCTTGTATTCTATCAGATCATAATGGATTGAAGTTACAAATTAATGAAAGAGTAAAAAACAGAAACTACTCCAACACCTGGAGATTAAACAATATGCTACTATATGATGAATGGATAACAGAAGATATTAGGAAGGAAATTAAAAAATTCTTAGAGGTAAACGAGAACAAAGAAACAACATATCAAAATCTCTGGGACACTATGAAAGCGGTACTTAGAGGAAGATTTATTTCATGGAGCGCATTTAATAAAAGAAGTAAAACTCAAAAAATAAATGACCTAACACTACAGCTCAAAGCCCTAGAAAAAGAAGAACAGACCAACACCAAAAGTAGTAGAAGACAGGAAATAGTTAAACTGAGAGCTGAAATCAACGAAATTGAAACGAAAGAAACAATACAAAAAATTGACAAAATAAATAGTTGGTTCTTCGAAAAAATAAACAAAATTGATAAACCTTTAGCCACACTAACAAAGAGAAGACGAGAGAAAACCCAAATCACTAAAATTCGGAATGAACAAGGAAATATCACAACAGACACGACCGAAATACAAAACATAATTAGAAGCTATTTTGAAAATCTATACTCCAACAAAATAGAAAATTTCGAAGACATCAACAGGTTTCTAGAGACATATGAATTGCCTAAACTGAACGAGGAGGACATACACAATTTAAATAGACCAATTTCAAGTAATGAAATAGAAGAAGTCATCAAAAGCCTTCCAACAAAGAAAAGTCCAGGACCAGATGGGTTCTCAGCCGAGTTCTACAAAACTTTTAAAGAAGAACTCATTCCAATACTTCTCAAAGTATTCCAGAAAATAGAAGAGGAGGGAACTCTCCCAAACTCATTCTATGAAGCCAATATTACCCTGATTCCTAAACCAGACAGAGACACATCGAGGAAAGAAAATTTCAGACCAATATCCTTAATGAACATCGACGCAAAAATTCTCAACAAAATTTTAGCAAATCGCATACAAAAACATATTAAAAAGATAGTGCACCATGATCAAGTGGGTTTCATCCCAGGGATGCAAGGTTGGTTCAACATCAGGAAATCAATAAATGTCATTCACCATATCAATAGACTTAAAGTCAAGAATCACATGATTATTTCGATAGATGCAGAAAAAGCATTTGATAAAATACAGCACCCCTTCATGCTCAAAACACTAGAAAAAATAGGGATAGTGGGAACATTCCTTAACATTGTAAAGGCCATCTATGCTAAACCCATGGCTAATATCATTCTTAATGGTGAAAAACTGAAAGCATTCCCTCTAAAAACTGGAACAAGGCAGGGATGCCCTCTTTCACCACTTCTATTCAATATCGTCCTTGAAACTCTAGCCAGAGCAATTAGACAGACCAAAGAAATTAAAGGGATACGAATAGGAAAAGAAGAACTCAAACTATCCCTATTTGCTGATGATATGATTGTATACTTAGAGGAACCAGGAAATTCCACCAGAAAACTTTTAGATCTCATAAGTGAATTCAGTAAAGTAGCGGGATATAAGATCAATGCACATAAATCGAAGGCATTTTTATATATAAGCGATGAATCTTCAGAAAGAGAAATTAGGAAAACTACCCCATTCACAATAGCTTCGAAAAAAATAAAGTATTTGGGAATCAATCTCACAAAAGAGGTGAAAGACCTCTACAATGAGAACTACAGAACACTAAAGAAAGAAATTCAAGAAAACCTTAGAAGATGGAAAGATCTCCCATGTTCTTGGATAGGAAGAATTAATATTGTCAAAATGGCCATACTACCAAAAGTGCTATACAGATTCAATGCAATTCCAATTAAAATCCCAATGATGTACCTTACAGAAATAGAGCAAGCAATTATGAAATTCATCTGGAAGAATAAAAAACCCAGAATAGCTAAAGCAATCCTTGGCAGAAAGAGTGAAGCAGGGGGTATCGCAATACCAGATCTTCAACTCTACTACAAAGCAATAGTAACAAAAACGGCATGGTATTGGTACCAAAATAGAAAGGTGGATCAATGGTACAGAATAGAGGACACGGACACAAACCCAAATAAATACAATTTTCTCATACTAGACAAAGGGGCCAAAAATATGCAATGGAGAAAAGATAGCCTCTTCAACAAATGGTGCTGGGAGAATTGGAAATCCATATGCAACAGAATGAAACTAAACCCATATCTCTCACCATGCACAAAACTAAACTCAAAATGGATTAAGGATCTCGGAATCAGACCAGAGACCTTGCATCTTATAGAAGAAAAAGTAGGTCCAGAGCTTCAACATGTCGGCTTAGGACCAGACTTCCTCAACAGGACTCCCATAGCACAAGAAATAAAAGCAAGAATTAATAACTGGGATAGATTCAAACTAAAAAGCTTTCTCTCAGCAAAGGAAACTATCAGCAATGCAAAGAAAGAGCCTACAGAGTGGGAGAAAATCTTTGCCAATCATACTTCAGATAGAGCGCTAATCTCCAGAATCTATAAAGAACTCAAAAAACTCTACACCAAGAATGTAAATAATCCAATTGACAAATGGGCTAAGGAAATGAATAGACACTTCACAGAAGAAGATGTACAAGCAATCAACAAACATATGGAAAAATGTTCAACATCTCTAGTAATAAGAGAAATGCAAATCAAAACCACCCTAAGATTCCATCTCACCCCAATTAGAATGGCAATTATCAAGAATACAACCAACAACAGGTGTTGGCGAGGATGTGGGGAGAAAGGTACACTCTTACATTGCTGGTGGGGCTGCAAATTAGTGCAGCCACTCTGGAAAGCAGTGTGGAGATTCCTTAGAAAACTTGGAATGGAAACACCATTTGACCCAGCTATCCCACTCCTTGGCCTATACCCAAAGGACTTAAAATCAGCATATTACAGAGATACAGCCACATCAATGTTCATAGCTGCTCAGTTCACAATAGCCAGATTGTGGAACCAACCTAGATGTCCTTCAATTGATGAATGGATAAAGAAAATGTGGTATATATATACAATGGAATATTACTCAGCCATAAAGAATGATAAAATTATGGCATTTGCAGGCAAATGGATGAAACTGGAGAATATCATGCTAAGTGAGATAAGCCAATCTCAAAAAACCAAAGGAAGAATGATATCGCTAAAAACTATCCTTTAGATTTGAAGACGAAATAAAATCCTTCCATTATAAACAAAAGTTAAAAGAATTTACAAATAGAAAGCCTGCACTACAGAATGTTCTCAACAAAATATTCCATGAGGAGGAAATGAAAAACAACAATGTAGGTCAGCAAAGGAAGGAACTACCTTAGAGAAAAACCACTCAAAGTAGAAACCAAGCCAAATTAAAAACCAAAAATAAGCCAAATGACTGGGAATACAAATCATTTCTCAATAATAACCCTGAACGTTAATGGCCTAAACTCATCAATCAAAAGACATAGACTGGCAGAATGGATTAAAAAGAAAGACCCAACAATATGCTGCCACCTGTAAGAGACTCATCTCATAGAAAAAGACATCCACAGACTAAAGGTGAAAGGATGGGAAAAAAACCTACCATACACATGGAGTCAGTTAAAAAAGCAGGGTTTTCCATCCTTATATCAGATAAAGTGGACTTCAAGGCAAAGTTAGTCAGAAGGGATAAAAAGGACATTTCATACTGCTTAAGGGAACCATAAATCAGGAAGACATAAGGATAGTAAATATTTATGCCCCAAACAATGGTGCATCCCTGTACATCAAACAAATCCTTCTCAATTTCAGGAATCATATAGACCACAACATAATAATTCTGGGTGACTTTAATGCACCATAATCACCACTAGGTAGATCTTCCAAACAAAATCCAACCAATGTAACCATAGAACTCAAGAACACAATCAATAACCTAGACTTAATAGACATATATAGAATATTCCATCCATCAACGAGCGGATTCACTTTCTTTTCAGCAGCACATGGAACCTTCTTGAAAATAGGCCATATGTTATGCCACAAAGCAGCTCTTAGGAAATGCAAAAAAATAGAGATGCTGCCTTGTGTTCTATCAGAACATAATGAACTGAGAGTAGAAATCAATGACAAAATAAAAAATGGAAAATACTCCAACACCTGGAGACTAAATAATATGCTATTGAATGAAACTTGGATAACAGAATACACCAGAGAGGAGATAAAAAAAACTCTTAGAGGTCAAAGAGAACGATGATACAACATATCAAAATCTCTGGGACACTATGAAAGCAGTACGAAGAGGAAAATTCATTGCATGGAGCGCATTCCAGAAAAGAATGAAAAGTCAACCAGTAAATGACCTAATATTACAGCTCAAATTCCTAGAAAAAGAACAGAATAACAGCAAAAGTAGTAGAAGAGAGGAAAAAATTAAAATCAGAGCTGAAATAAATGCAATTGAAACAAAATAAACAATTCAAAAAATTGACAAAACAAAAGTTGGTTCTTTGAGAAAGTAAACAAAGTAGACAAACCCTTAGCCACGCTAACAAAGAGAAGGAGAGAGAAAACTCAAATTACTAAAATACATGACGCAAAAGGAAATATCATGAGAGACACCACTGAGATACATAACATAATGAGAAGCTACTTTGAAAATCTGTATTCCAACAAAATATAAAATACCGAAGACATTGACAAATTTCTAGAGACATATGCTTCTCCCAAACTGAACCAGGAGGACATACACAATTTAAACAGATCACTATCAAGCAACGAAATAGAAGAAGCCATTAAAAACCTACCATCCAAGAAAAGTCCAGGACCAGACAGATTCACACCCGAGTTCTACAAGATCTTCAAAGAAGAACTCATTTCAATAATTCTCAAAATATTCCAGGAAATAGAAAAGGAGGGTACCCTATGAAACTCATTCCATGAAGCTAATATCACACTCATACCCAAACGAGGCAAAGACACATGAAGGAAAGAAAATTTTAGACCAATATCCTTGATGAATATAGATGCAAAGATCCTTAACAAAATATTGGCAAACCATATCCAAAAACATATTAAGAAAATCATGCACCATGATCAAGTGGGCTTCATCCCTGGAATGCAAGAATTGTTTAACATCCATAAATCAAAAAACATAATCCATCATGTCAATAGACTTAAGGATAAGAATCATATGGTTATATCAATTGACCCAGAAAAAGCGTTTGACAAAATACAACACCCATTCATGCTCAAAACACTAGAAAAAATAGGGATAGTAGGAACATACCTGAACATTGTAAAGGCTATTTATGCTAAGCCCATGGCCAACATCATTCTTAATGGAGAAAAACTGAAACCATTTAAAAATAGGAAGTAGACAGGGATGTCCTCTTTCACCACTTCTATTCAACATTGTCCTCGAAACTCTAGCCAGAGCAATTAGGTAGACTAAAGAAATTAAAGGGATACAAATAGGAGAAGAGGAAATTAAGCTGTCGCTATTTGCTGATGACACAATTCTATATTTAGAGGATCCAAAAACTTCCTCCAGAAAACTTCTAGATGTCATCAATGAATTCAGCAAAATAGCAGGCTATAAAATCAACATGCATATATCTAAAGCATTTTCATATGCAAGTGACAAAAAGCTGAAAGGGAAATGAGGAAAACAACTCCATTTTCAATAGCCTCAAAAATACAAAATACTTGGGAATCAATCTAACCAAAGAGGTAAAGGATTGCTAAAATGAAAACTTCAAAACACTGAAGAAAGAAATTGAGGAAGAACATAGAAGATGGAAAGATCTCCCATGTTCTTGGATAGGCAAAATTAATATTGTCAAAATTGCCATACTACCTAAAGTGCTATCCAGATTCAATGCAATTCCAATTAAAATCCCAATGACATACCTTACAGAAATAGAGCAAGCAATCATGAAATTCATCTGGAATAATAAGAAACCCAGAATAGCTAAAGCACTCCTTAGCAGGAAGAATGAAACAGGGGGTATTGCAATACCAGAACTTCAACTATACTACAAAGCAATAGTAACAGAAACAGCATGGTAATGGCACCAAAATAAAAAGGTTGATCAATGGTACAGAATAGAGGACACAGACACAAACCCAAATAAATACAATTTTCTCATACTAGACAAAGGTGCCAAAAATATGCAATGGAGAAAAGATAGCCTCTTCAACAAATTGTGCTGGGAAAATTGAAAATCCATATGTAACAAAATGAAACTAAACCCGTATATCTCACCTTGCACAAAATTCAACTCACAATGGATCAAGGACCTTGAAATCAGACCAGAGATCCTGCATCTTATAGAAGAAAAAGTAGGTCCAAATCTTCAACTCTTTGGCTTAGGATCAGACTTCCGTAACAGGACTCCCATAACACAAGAAATAAAAGCAAGAATCAATAAGTGGGACAGATTCAAACTAAATAGCTTTCTCTGAGCAAAGGAAACTGTCAGCAATGCAAAGAGAGAGCCTATTAGTGGGAGAATATCTTTGCCACTCATACTTCAGATAGAGCACTAATTTCCAGAATATCTGAAGAACTCAAAAAACTCTACATGAGTAATAAAAATAACCCAATCAACAAATGGGCTAAGGATATGAACAGACACTTCACAGAAGAAGATCTACAAGCAATCAACAAACATATGAAAAAATGTTCACCATCTTTAGTAATAAGAGAAATACAAATCAAAACTACACTAAGATTCCATCTCACCCCAATTAGAATGGCAATTATCAAGAATACAAGCAACAATAGCTGTTGGAGAGGATGTGGGTAAAAATGTACACTCATACATTGCTGGTGGGGATGCAAATTAGTGCAGCCACTCTAGAAATCAGTGTGGAGATTCCTTAGAAAACTTGGTATGGATCCATCATTTGACCCAGCTATCCCACTCCTCAACCTATACCCAAAGGCTTAAAATCAGCATACTACAGAGATACAGCCATATCAATGTTCTTAGCTGCTCAATTCACCATAGCCAGATTGTGGAACCAACCTAGATGACCTTCAATTGATGAATGGATAAAGAAACTGTGGTATATATATATATACAATGAAATATTACTCAGCTAAGGAATAATAAAATTATGGCATCTGCAGGCAAATGGATAGAATTGGAGAATATCATGCTAAGTGAGATAAGCCAATTTCAAAAAACCAAAGGACAAATGATCTCGCTGATAAGTCGATGATGACACATAATGTGGGGTGGGAGAGGGGCAAGAATGGAAGAAGGAGGGACTGTATAGAGGGAAAAGAGGGGTGGGAGGGGTGGGGGGATGTAAAAAATAACAGAATGAATCAAACATCCTTACCCTATGTAAATGTATGATTATGCAAATGGTATGCTTGTATCCATGTACATACAGAAACAACATGTATCCCATTTGTTTACAATTAAAATGAATTAAAATAAAATAAATATTAAAAAAAGAGTAATTGCTGTTAAACTCACTCAAGCATTCCTATAACAAACATAGATTTAGGTCTACTCTTTGTTCACAGCAATATTATACACAATGCTTAAAAACAAAGGAAAATATTCACTTGTAAACCTGGCTTTCTTTACTGTCTTAAAAATTACATCAGGGATTATTTGTGTCTACAGTCCCTTGTTTATGTTTGATTATAAATATTTCTGAGACTTTAAAAAAAATGCCATTTCTATTACAAAATTAAAGCATATGTTCCTATTTAAATAGTCATGCCACCCAGCCCTTCCTGGGCAAAACACATTTAACTGATGGCCTTTCTGAAAATTTCAGCTCATGGTAAAAAGGAAAAGAAAAAAAGCTGTAAAATTTGGCAGCCTCTTGAGTCTCTGGTATTTAAGTTCCCATGTGTATGTTATGTGGGGAATGTTGAATATTTTCAGCTTATTCCTGTGCCTTTTATTTCAGTCCTGCAGTCATTTTTCTTTCTATCCTTTTAGCTTAGCATGTTTCATTAGGCAAATAACTCATACAAAAACATTGCTTTGTAACTCTGTTTATCCTTCTGTCATTGGCTAAAGGTTAAATTTACCAAATTGTTCAATCTTTCCCTTTTTTTCATTTGTATAAGTCCCAATTACACTTCTGTGCCTCACAAAGCACGGCTGTTAACAAGAAGCCACGTGCACATGACAATCATGAAGGTGGAAGAACTAGCAATATTTTTTGGTAAAATATGTTTGAAGAGGAATTGTGGTTTTGCCTCTGTTTTGCTTGTCTTAATCTGATTTTAGCATTTAATAAGATGTCTTTAGTAAAAGTGATACCTACTATGGTGGCACAGAAGTAAATTTAAAACAGGTAATTTATTTTTTAGCAAATATTGCTATAACAGTTACCCATTTTTCATTATTCTTTTATCCTCATGTCATTCTCTTGAGGAAGGTACATCCCTATTTTGATGCAACTATAGCCATTATTTATTTATCTGCAAGGCATCCAGATTTCTAGGGTTATTATGTACTTTAGGATGTAGAAAAGAGACTAGATTAAACTTCCAAACCAAGTATTACAAAAAATAAAGAACCCTTCTCAAGATTTCTCTGGATTATAAGTATTCATAATTAGTAGGTTCTTCATCCAAAAAAGCTCTTCCTCTTCTCTTAGTGAGATAATAACATTATGTTGCTTTTAAGTCTGAAATCTAAGAACTATCTTGATTGTATCCTGGGTTCTGTAAGTCATTAGGAGCAACTGCTTCTACAAGTTAAATATTTCTGTTCCTTATCATAGTGGCCAATGATCAGCTACCTTTTGGCATCTTGTTTTAAGAAGAAGCATATAAGCAGGGTGTGGTGGTGTACACCTGTAATCCCAGTGATTTAGAAGGCTGAGGCAGGAGGATCGTGAGTTCAAACCCAGCCTAAGCAAACTAGAGAGGCCCTAAGCAACTTAGTGAGACCCTCTATCTAATAAAATATTTTTTTGAAAAAGGGCTGGGGATGTGACTCAGTGGTTAAGTGCCCCTGAATTTAAGTCCTGGTGCCAAAAAAGGAAGGAAGGAAGGAAGGAAGGAAGGAAGGAAGGAAGGAAGGAAGGAAGGAAGGAAGGAAGGAAAGAAAGATTATAAAGTACTTTAGAATAAAACACAAAAGTGGATTATTTGTCCTTCCAGTGTCAGACTGGGGTGTTAGCAGGACTAATCATTGATTTTCTAGGAGAATGTACCATTTGGGGATCTATTATTTACTCTGAAGGGGGGACTGACTTTCTGAAATTACATGAATTCATAGCATAGGTATGAAGTTAGGACATGAACCCTTTCTTTCTCTAACTAAAAAAAAGAACAAAGGCTATTCATTTCTTCAAACACTCTATGAACCCATTTTAAGATTTTAATGTGTTGCTCATTAAATAATTCTGAACTATATATTTTCTGTATTCCCATGAGAATTGTTTAACCTTTGAAAATTATACTGTGATGACATAACAATCTCTGTTCCCCATTTTTATCTGATTTTTACACTGTTGTTGAGTGATATATTTTCAAAGTAAATCTCACTGTGATAGATGTTTCAAAAGATATTCCAATGGCCTTCTGTCTTCCTTGGAATAATATGGCTTATAATTTGGCTTCTATCCACCTCTAGTTAAGATGGTATTATTTATTCTTTCACAATCTCTGTGTCTTTTACTTCTTTTTCTTATTCTAGTGTATTATCTAAGACTTCTAGTCAGTGTGAAAAGGAGTGTTGAGAGGGATCGTGCTCCCCTCATTCCTGATCTTATCAGGAAATCTTCAAGTTTCTAACCATTAAGTATGATGTTAACTGCAGCTTTCTGTAGATAGCCTATATCAAGCCAAGGAAGTCCCCTCAGTTCCCACTCTGCTAAGGCTTCTGTCATGACTCAGTACTGGATTTTATCCAAACTTTTGTGACATCTATTGACACACTTGTTATTTTTCTCCTCTGTTCTGTTGAGATGATGGATTACATTAATTAATTTTCTAAGGTTGAACCAGATTTATATACCTTGGTTAAACTATTTGACCCTGATGAATAATTGTTTTTATGTGCTGGCTAATGTGCCTGCAACAAATCTTGTGACTTAATTCACTACTGGTGTCTTAATTCACTAGTGGGAAATGAAATTTATTGCCAGAATTTGCTCAGCATCCTTTCCTTTGGGTTAGGTGCAGTCTGGATCTAATGAAATATGTAAATATTTACATATCCTCAATCTTTAATGTAGGAGTATGAAAGCAACAGAGGCATGGTATAATCTATATTGTGTTTTATGAATATTTCATTAAGATGAAATGGCTATTCTTCCTAATATATATCTGACATCAATTTTCTTACCTCTGATTCAAAAACTTTAGTTCTTCAGATAAAAATGAAAGGGATTGTAGAAAGGAAAAATTAAAACAATAAAAAGTGGAGCTAAAATTTTTGTATTTCATTATGTCTACACCCTTTTCTTTTCAAATGCTAACTGTAGAAAAATATTAGTTAAAACCAATTTTGATTTTAGCAGACATTTCAGAAAATAAGAAATTATAATATTCTACATTTTAAGAAACAAATTATAGTACTGCAGTGGTAATATGTAGTTTATAATAAGGAATACTCTTATTTTAAAAATCTGCTCTATATCCCATTTTGCCACTGTACTATTTTACATGTCTCTTTTTCTGAGAACTTAGTCAATAATAAAGGTCCATTATATTAGAGGAAAAAAGCATGAAAAAATAAGGGAGAAATATTCTTCCTAGTTTACTAATAAATATGCATTGCTGTTGAAAATCCCCATCTCTCAAATAGAAGTCACTCAAGGAGTTCTTTTGCAAGGAATATAATGTGAAAGAACTTTAGGGACTTATGCCTAAACAGAAAATAATTGTATGAGTCATAGGAGCAACTGTGTAGATACATAATAAAAAAAATCACTGTGCAATGCATGGAGATTAAGGCACAATGATTTGGGTTTATATAATTTGTACATTATAATGTCATATAGCATGGTAGTATAACTATGGTTGACAATAATTAATAGATGATTTCAAAATAGTGATTAAGAAGAATTTTGAATGTTCCCAGAACAAAGGAATAGCTGATAGATAATCTGTTTTCCCTGAGCTGGTTATTACACATTGTAAATATGTATTAGCAAGTTACATTGTGTCCCATAAAATACACAATTACTGTCATTTAAAAATAATATATATATATATTATATTTAAATATCTGTTGCATTGTATTATACAATTTGAATTTTGAAGTAACTGTACAAAGGCTTGGGCAACTCAAGACACACCGAAAGGTAATGAGCCAAGATATAGCAAGGGACAAAGATAGCAAGTGGACCAGGCATGATGGTGCAACCCTGTAATCCCAGCAGCTCTGGAGGCTGACAGGAGGATTGTTCAAAGACAGCTTCAGCAAAAGCGAGGTCCTAAGCAACTCAGTGAGACCCTGTCTCTAAATAAAAAACAAAATAGGGCTGGGGATGTGCCTCAATGGTTCAGTGCACCTGAGTTCAATCTCCAGTACCAAAAAAAAAAAAAAAAAAAGGACAGGTGGCAGCTGGGTTCAGATCTGAATGTTGTGATCATGATAATCACTGACAGTTTCTTTCAAAGATGCAGAGGATTCACAAGTCCAAAAATACATGAGTGTGAGGCAATGACATTGTCTAGGAAATGAGTGCTTTGTGCTGATCATATGTACAGATGTGTAGAACACTGCCCTCAACCTCCTGTACCTGGTGTGGGCAAGAGGAGCAGGACCAGGGCTTAATGAACAAACTGAAGGAGAACTAATGCTGGGGCATTGTCTGCATTGGTTTCTCCTAAGTCAACCTGGGGTACAAGTTCCATGTAATTTTGTTGGCAATAGATAAGGATTAAAAGAAAACAAAACTCAACCTGGATTGTGTTTACATTCTTCCATACTTTCTATAACATTCTATAACCTCAATAATCCCACCAAGGTAAGGAAAGGATTCCCGAACAATATCAAAGCCAAACTCTTTTAACAGCAATCTGTCTCTAGTTTTCCTCTTTAATTTAAACTTTCACTGTAAGTGAACTCATTTTCTTACTCACGGTTTCAAGTCTTATTGAAATGCATTGACTCCTTTATCAAAGCCTACAGGCATCTTTTCTTTCCTGAGGTGAAGATTTTCTGTGTCAAACAAATTAAGCTATTTCTCTACCTGAATGTCTCTCAAGAGATACCTAAATTTTGACATGTCTTGAATTTCAGGATCTGTATTCTTAACAGCAATTTATTAATTTCTGCAAAAGGTCCAAGCAAAACCTTAGATTTTTCATGGTCAATTCTTTATTTGCCCATAGCCACGAATCTCTATTATTTCTACCTAATATTTCTTCAATAAAGCCCTTCATCCCACCACCCTGCCTCAGTTCAGACCTTTATGGTCTTTCATCTGGAATATTATACTAGCATTTTCCTTTCCTCTAATGCACTCCACATGTTGTCAGCCCTTACTATCTTTATAATGAACACAGGAATTACATTACTTCCAATTCTAAAATACTTGACCTTAAAACTACAAAGCTCCATAGAATTCAAAGATGAAAGTTCACATTCTTTAGCATATCATTTAAAATCTGTTTCAGTATGTAACCAAACTATTTCAAGATCTAAGAACACACTTGAGAAAACTTGTCATTTTCCAAACATGTTATTCTCTTTCTCCCTTCCTCCCTTTCTCCGTCTCTGTCTGTCTGTCTGTCTCTCTCTCTCTCTTTCTCTCTCTCTACATTCCTTTGGTTCATTATAGAGTGGCCACTTGGCATTTCTACTGGACATTCTTCAAGTTTCACCTCAAATATTGCCTCTGTTCTGTGACATTTTACTGTCACAGAGAGAAAGGTTTTGTTCATTCTCTGCAGGCCTGTGATATACTGCCCATATGATTAGTGCTTCACTAAACATGTTACATGGAAAATAAATATTTCAAGTACCTTAAATAGTCCCTACAACATTATAAGGGTTGAAAATCCTTCTGAATGAATAAACAAATGAATATGTGAATGGTGTCTCACTATTAAAGAGATAATCGGGAAACCTGAATTTCAGTCGTGTAAAAGTTTAGCAGGGTACCTAGAACACAGTAAGTGATTAAAATTGGTTTTTATAGATATATATTATCAATATCATCAGTGAATGAATACAATTCTGACTTCTTTCAAATAACAAGAAAATTAGATAAAAACAGAAGAATCACTCTCTAAAGAACAAAAAAGACACTAACAATACCACCATCAGAATATGTGTTGAAGAACTGCAGTACTGAAAGCAGATTGGGTCTGATGACTAAACAATCAAATAGAACAAAGAAAATACATGATGCAGAAATATAGGGCGACAAAACAAATACAAGGAGATTTGTCTTAGCTGCTGTTTACTCCCTTTAGAATCCAAGCATCCCTGTTTTAGGTCTGAGGTTGCAGATTCTTCAGTAACATCTCCTTAGTGATTACGAGAATATGTGAGATATACTCTCTGATGCTGAGTAAGGTTAACCTGAGTAAGGTTTTGAGTAATAATTCTTTTTTGCAGTGCTAGGGATCAAACCCAGGGCCTTATATTAGCAAGACAAGCACTCTACCAACTGAGCTATCTCCCTAGCCCTGGGACTGTTGTTTTTGTAAATTTTATGGACTTAGAGTCTGAGAATATACTACTACAGCATTCAGAAATATTTACAATCATTTAAAACACACAGAAACCTGTTTTTACAGAAATGAGACTTTAAAAACCTATAAATGGAACCTGTTGAGGTCAGTGGGGTCTAGGACAGGGTATCAGAGAATATTCCACTTTGCTATTTGAGAAAACAGCAGAAGCAGGAAGGTCATTATCACTTTCTTCCAACCTTTTCTCCTAGATCATGTCATAAGACCTATATGTGAGAGGTGGCACCCTGTACCCAGAAAAAAGGATTATCCTTATCTCCTTAGACATAGGGTTACATAAAAGAATCCCAGTAAGCAGGTGTTACTAAGTTCCTCCTGCTTATGATCTGATGGCAATCATACACTTTGTCCTCCAACAATTTGCTCGTGATTATCCTCCATACATCAAACCTCATAATAAAAATACACAAGTTTACCTGTATCTTTGGGTCTTCATTTCTGAAGGGTCCCATGTCAACATAAAACATAAATTAAATAAATTTGTATGCTTTTCTCTTATTAATCTGTCACTTATTATAGGGGCCTCATCCATGAACCAAGCAATGGATGAGGAAAAATATTTTTGTTACCTCAAGAAGAAGGTCAGGGAAGAAACAGGAAGAAAATCTAACAGTGAAACTGATAAATGTAATGAGGAAAGAAAAACATGTGGCTGTACTAACACAGTATTTCTCAACCACTTTCATCTGATTTCATACATAGACATACACACATACACACGTATGTTATTGTTTTACTATAGTGAATAGTTGAGACTGATTGTAAGAAGCAACCATACTATAAGCTCTGACTCTCCCATTGCAATAGACTGAATGTCCTTGTCATATGCCACTCGAATTCATATGTTGAAACCATAATACCAAGACAATGATATTTGAAGCTAGGGCTTAAGGGTAGAAACTCATGAATAGAGGATTTTATACTCTTATAGGAAGAGGAAAGAGAGATAGGAAGCTCTCTATCTGACATATGGAGACATAGTAAGAAGACAAATGTCTATAAATTAAAAAGAGAACCTTCACCAAGGATCCGGACTTGTTGGCACCATTCTCAGACTTTTGATCCCAGAACTATGAAAATAAATGTTTGTCGTATAGGCAATCCTCTTCATTTTATAGAAATGTGAGCCAAGACATCCAGTGCTCTTCCTCCTAGCTTGAGGGGGTTCGTGGTTCAGAATACACACTCCAAAAAGCAGTTCTCACTGGAGAATGAGTTGGTCAGTTTTAGTCTAGGGCAAGGAAAGGAATACTTCCAGTGTAAACAGGGATATTTTACAATGACAAAATGTCACTTAATCCAGAAAACATAACAATCCCAAGTGCTTATACATCTGCTATAGTTTGGGTCTGAACCATCCCACCAACATCTATTTGTTAAAGCCCTGGAGCCAGCTTGGCACTGTTGGAAGGAAGTGAAATCTTTTAGAGGTGGGACCTAGTAGGAGACCTGGTCATTGAGGGCATGCCCTGGAAGGGGATAATGGGGCCCAGCTCCTTTCTCTTTCTTCCTCTTGCTTCCTGGCCATGAGGTGAATGGTTTTGTTCCACCATGTGCTCCTACCATGATGTGTGACCTTACCAAGGGTCCAAAGGCAATGGGGCTGATGGGTAATGAACTAAAACCTCTAAAACTGTGAGCCAAAATAAATAAAATTAATCATCTCCAGTATTTGATATAATAATGAAAAGCTGACTAACACAGAGTGTCATAGAAAACAGAAACTGTTAGAAGAAACAGGCAAATCTTCAACTTCATTTGGAAGCATTACCAGTTCTCTCAGTTATTGATACAAGTGTAAGGATAGAGATGACTTAAAACTCATTTCCAGGGAAGTAACCAAGCTGGTATTTATAGTATGCTGCAACAAAGGAGCAAAATACACATTATTTTTAAGAAAACATGGAATAGCCACCTAGATGTATCATATCAGGGCCATAAAACAAGTATGAACAAATTTAAAAAATGAAAATCATGACAACAGAATCAAATTGGAAATCAGTAACAAACAAGATATCTGGAAAACTCCCCAAGTATTTGAAACCCGATAGGAGAAGGAAGAAAGAAATAATACAAGTAAGAGAGAGCAGTGAAATTCAAATAAAAAAAAAAGAATTTAAAAGATCAATGAAACCAAGAGGTGTTTCTTGGAAAGTATCAGTCAGATTGATGGAACTCCATTTATACCAAGGGAAAAATTAGTGGAAAATAAGAAACACATCCAAAATGAGAAACAAAAGGCAGGATATAACTATGTGTTTTATGAATTTTAAAGGGATAATAAAGGATTACTGTGAATATGTTAATAACATAAATTTTGGCAACTTTGGTGAAATACATACATTTTCTCAGACAAATTACTAAATTTAACTCAAGAATAAACACAAATATATAAAATAAATACAATCCTTAGTTACTAAGTTTTCCACAAAGAAGACTCAAGGGAAGAGGATATCTGGTGAATTCTATCATGCATTTAATATACTTCTGTAAATGAGAGGAAAAAGGAACACTTTCACCTGCCCTTTATGGAGTTAATATCACTCAAATATGAAGAGTTATAAAAGACATTGCAAGAAAAGACTAGGCCAATATTCTTCATGAACAAAGGCAGAAAAATTTGTGCTAAATTAGCAAATAAAATTTGGTATAAGGGATATAATACTTGAGCCAGGCATGATGACACAGGCCTGTAATCCCAGTCACTCAGTGTGATGCGATTGGAAAATGGCATGTTCAAAGCAAGCCTTGGAAGCTTAGTGAGGCCCTAAGCAACTTAGACCCTATCTCAAAAAGAAAAAAAATAAAAAGGTCTGGGGACATGGTCAGTGGTTAGGTGCCCCTGGATTCAATCTGAGTTCCTAAATTAATTAATTAAATAAAAAATAAAAGATATAATATTTAATGACATGCTCATGTAAAAGTGTAAAGAATTTGTTTGAATGTCAATTAATAAAAATAACCATAAAACCTATTGAAAGTATATACAAGGGCTTTTCAATGGATCAGAAAGAGATTAAAAATAAAAAATAACATTTGCAATTTCAAATATCTGATACATATTAGATCAAGAGCTAGACATCTTAAGACTAAGGATGGCCCTTGAGTTTCTTCCAAGTACACGAGAACAACATCATCACAGATCTTAGGACTTCACCTATGTAGACATACTATTTGAATCTGGAAAATATCTGTTGAATAAAATGACATCAAATCAAGAGGGTTTGGAATGCACAATCAAGCAAATCCACTTTAACCAACAGATTTCATTTCATCATCATAAGCATCAAAAGTGCATCTATCTGATAAATTACAAAGAAGAAATCTCTTATCTTCAATGAGGAATTGGGAAATGCAAAATTAATTTCCTCCTTCATTAACACAAGACCTATTATTTAAGGATCAGTATGGCTGTAGGTCAAGATGCACAGGCAGGTTTTTATACTGCCTTTGCATAAAATAAAATATCATGTTTGACCCCTGGGAATTTCAAGTGTTGAAAAATCATATACGTTAAAAAAATTGAGTAATATTTTCTGATAAAGTATCTAGTGGTGTCAGGAACAGAACATAGAAACTTATGCAATTATGCTTTAATATCTATATGACATTTTTATTTCAGTATGGAGTTCCTGATAATACCTAGAGTGAAAAACTGGGGAAAATTATGAATTTAAAGTTTTGGGGGTTTTAATATTGGCAATTATCAATGGTGTTATAGAGGAAGGCAGGCTTACTCACATGCAAAAATTTAAAATCCACTCAGAAGAAACTGTATCTCAATATTTGTCAACTTTAAGTTATTTATCATGTTGGCAATGCAAACAAAATACTCAGAAAAAATAATATACTATTTCTTGGGATTTCCACATTTTATACCTGATATTTTCTTTGGAAAGATATGCTCACTGTAACAAGCTTGTTCTTAAGTCATCCATGGTATTGTATCTATTGCTAGAAATATTGAAAATATGTCAATGAAAAAAATACCATCAAACATTGAACTAGATAATTTGTTTTTCTATCGAACTGGTTATTGGTTGTGCATCTTCCTAGTAGCAAACAACCACCATTGACCATGAGTATTTTGAAATGTGTAGGGTTGCCTAGTTGAGGGAGTTAGCAGAATCTTAACTGCACACAACATAAGCTGAAGAATATGTGTACATAACTGCATGTGTGCACTTATACTTTGCTATACAGATGTATTGTTTAAATGCTATCTCAAATCACTTTAGAAATATAGTAAGGCATATAATTGCCTTAAAACTTAGCCCAGAACTTCAGAAAACACACTAACTAGGTTAGCCACAGCCTGCAAAAACAGCATAAATTACTAACTACTGGGCTTTGTACCACTCACCAAATCTTTAATGTGAACATTTGTCATGAAGAATATTACATTAATGTTTTAATTTATTTGAAATAGGTTATAGTATGAATATAAATTGAAATCTGAGCCATATATTCTGGAAGGATTATACAATATAATTTCTAGAATATAAAAATGCTCTCTACACTACAAGAAAATGGATTTCTACATCAGTACTTTATTGTACTATTCGTGTGGTCTAAATTACTAAGGCATTTAAAAATAGCAGTGTGTTTATACATGCAGACTAAGTGGTTGCAAACATTTTAAAAGTAGCAAACCTGTGCACATATTTAAATAAACTTTATTTGTAAAGGCAATAAAAATGACAAAATTAAAGTCCTTTCACAAATAGCAGTTCAAGCAATTTCCTAGTACAAACAATAATTTATGCTAAGTGAACAGTAAATAATGGATTTCATTCAGTTCAATTGCTTTTGCACTATCTAAGGTGAGGAAGAAACAGGTTAGTTACAAATTGTTCTGAATTGATAAATGTGTGCTCTTGTATGTTCAGTGCAAATATAACTGATAGAAAATTCCAATTTTTCAATTTCCATGTGACCTATATTTTCACCCTGAAATCTCAGTCACAGCCATGAAACCATATAAAAACTGCCACAGCAGCATCTGATCATATTCTCTGTAACGCCCCTCCATGGCATTTTTCAGATCATCAAAGTCTACCAATTAAATTTGCAAAAGAACCTGAGATTTTTCTTGTAATATAGTGCATAAAATAATTTTAGTGAGTTTTGAGTGGTGTAAACTTATTTTTCCAATATAAATGTTAGCCAAAAAGATAAAACACACACTGTGTAAAATAAGATGTGGACCCATTATGAAATTTGAGTATTAAAAATTGAGATGTTCTACTGAGAGAACATTAATTTGGAAAATATTTTAAAGTGTGTCTGTACATATAAAGATGAATATGTATTCTTCCCTACTCACATTGTACCCAAACGTCACCAACTTTTGTGCATTTCAGCACTCTTTTACAAGGGTTTCCACATTTAAACATGAAGCCACTCTAATCTCATCTTTGTCTCCTTCATCCATCAGTGGTTGTCATGTCAGTCTATCTCCAGATTTTTATGTGACTGCTTATTTGTCTCCATTTTTTATTATGAATAATAAACTAACCACCACAAATGGGCATTTTGGGACTTGTGTGAGCAATTTATTTGAAGGGAAAAGGAAGGGCAAAGGCGATCTCAACATTTGCTTTGAGTAATAAATAGGACATAAGGAAGGAAGCACAGCAAATATAGTAATGCTTTTAAGAACTTTTAACTTATGTATAGTTTAATTTCATAATCTCTGTAAAAAGATAAAGGAGAGGCAAGAAGAAAAGAAAGTAACAAGGAACACTACCATACTCCAAAATTTGGTCAAGACATGCTATTTCTTATCTTGATTATTTTCCAAATCGTCAAATAGAATCCAATTGTCCCATGGATATGGAGATAATAAGGACTCTAGAATTAGATTAGGTGACATCCCATAGCTAGGCAGCAAAGTTGAAATCCAAGTTCATGTGTTTATATCTCAGAACTCATGTACATTGCACTAGTCATCAAGTACAAGGGTTGCTACATAATTGAGCCATATATAATCAGGACTCTGAATTTCTATGCCAGCTTTCTCATCAGTAAGTAGCAGTCTTTAAAACTACTGCCAAATATTTCAGGGAAATGAGTGACCTGAAAGAGAAGCTAACCCATTCAGTTCCCATTGATATGCATACACTTTTTTTCTCTTTTAAGCAAAGGTTGATTGCCATGTTATATGCCAAAATAGTATTGTTATATAACCCCTATTTGAAAGTAGCTGTGGCTTAAACATAAATTCATGTACATATATAAAACTTGACCCTGCCCTCATAATACTTAAAGTTTATTCAATATCTGTAGATAAATAGAAGATAAAGCAATGATTGAATTTGCATGTGAACATTCAGAAGAGGAATGCTAATTGCTTTTCTTATTAAAATTCATTAAGCAATTTTTTTATCCTCCATCATTTACCAATTAACAAAATTGCTATCAAAATAAGCTCTTAAATATGACTTCCGGGAACTTAAAAATAATTTAATATTACTTTTGCTAATAGCCCTCGGTCGATCTTGATTAATTAGAATCACTGATTCCAGATTCAGTTAGGTTGCCTCTTCCTAAATATATATGTTTTGCCTCCTCTTGTCCTGGATATTTTAAGATCTCATTGATAGAGTTGTTAGACTGTGCACATGAATATAGATGAAAGGCTAAGTAAATAAGTGTTATTTCCAAAAGTTTAATGGATATTACCACTGCATGTGGAAATAATGCCATATATTATTGTTCAATTTGGAAAAGATCCAAGTTAAATGGTTTTACAGTAATGAGAGAATAAGAATCATTAAATATAACAAGTATATACACATTCTTTATTAGACATCAAAATAGAGGTTTTTCATAAATAATTATTGAATGAATTTAGTGTGATATAAAAATAATCAGATGCTTGTGATCTTTGAAAAAAATATTTTTCCAAAGGAGTAATTTTCATGATAAATATAAATAATGGAGACTTAGTCTTAAATGTTTACACTATCTCAAGAATATTGATAAAGATGCCAAAATATGGGATAATGTAAAATTATATTATTTTTATTAAATAAATACCTACTATATGCCAGACATTAGACTAGGCTAATTCAATGGGAAATTATCTCTTTTAATTCTTAAGACCCTTAGGACCTAAGGAATAAGTAGATATTCTCTCTGCTTGTAGATGAGGGAATTTTCTCAGGTAAGATATGGAGCACATAGATAATAACAGGAGAGTTCTAATGAATTCCTAATCAACTAGAATGGGATGCTGGTACTTTCACATTTGACCTCAGGGCACATTTTTTTGTAGTTCTATTTAAGTAAAAATGTAACTTCAGTTCTTGGAAATTCACAAATTTCACCCAACCTAAAGGAGTCCTAAGTCCCCTGAAGCTCTCTCTATGGGTAAATTCAGCAATAAATGGCTATGGAGCAATTGAAACATGGTCCAAATGGAGATATGTTATGAGTGTACCATATACAATGGCTTTAAAGACAGTAAAAAAAATACCATATCTTACATCGATTTTGTATTGATAGTATCTGGATAGATTAAAGAAACTATATTAAAATCAGTTTCACTTTTTAATAATGATCTACTAGAAAACATAAAATTGAATATGTGACTTACATTTATGAGCCATATCAGGTTTCCCTGATGTCTTCTAACTCTCTTGTGCCAATTTTCATGAAGATCAAAGAAAGCATGGAGGAACTTTGGATTGTGTAGAGGGATTGTGTGAGAGGGGGCTGGGGTGAGGGAAGGAAAGGAGACAGACATCATTACCCTGTGTACATGTATGATTACATGAATGGTAAGAATCTACATTGTGCACAACCATAGAAATAAAAAGTTATACCCATTTGTGTACATGTACATTGGATCAAAATACAATCTGTAAAAATAAAAAAATAAATTAATTTGGTTTTTTATTTGTTTAGGATATCAATCTCCCCCTCCCCACAAAACAAACAAAAAACCCCAAAACAACCAACAAAACAACCTATATGATCTTTCCATAAAATGTCAGAGACTCCTAAAGAGTCCTCTGAACTCAATATGAAGGCATAGTTTTTCAAAACCATTTCACAATTACCGACTTTGCAAAGTGTAGTATTTTACTCTTACCAATATAAACAGGTATACTTTTAATTTCTGAATGCACTTAGGTATATTCAATATTTCATAGGAAAATGAACTTCATTGCACACATATTTTTCATTTGCTTCAACTGAATGTAAGCAACAGAGCCAAGTAGCTATGAAAATATTGAAAATATTGAATTATTCCTAAGAATAGAAACAAAGCCATTCAGATTTTCTTCTTGGAGTCTTCTACAATGACCATTCCTACCAATTTTAACCCTTTATATAAATGAATACTTTTTTCCTATTTTTATATAATAAAAATATCAATATATTAATAACATTAACTATTTACATTTCATATGAAGCCTTTCTTATTTTTTATTCGTGTGTGCACTTATATTTGTTTTCTAAGAACATTCAACATACTTTCAATGTATATTACTTTTAGAGAAAAAATTAAACTAATAGTCAAGGTAGTTGCAAGTTTAGTCCATTTCTCTGGACTGTCTCGGGTGTTCAGTTGCACAAGGTGCCTGCTTCTGCCGATTTACCACCCACACTCCACCTTCACAGTCTGCCTGACACCATCTCTTCTCTCTCATGCCATTTGGCCTGCCAACAGGGACCTCTACCATATTCTTCATCTATTCCTTCTTTGTTCAGATTCAGTCACTGTAGGGGTATGTGCCAGGCTAGTTCAGGCGCAGGTAAGAGCCATAACCCAGGCCCTGGATTTGGGTAAATGCAGACTTGTGGTGAGCAACCTGCAAATTCATTTGTTGCAGGAGAATTTATACATTTTATAGACTTTTAACCCAATCACAATGTGCCAGGGGGGATCAGACCACCAGGCCCCTATACAGGTTCCCTTGGTAACACTAGGTAAATTTGGGGACAGTTGTTTACTTTCCTAAGTGATCAGAGTGGAATGCTCCTCTCGGTAGGTATTCCTGATGGGCGTGAATGTGTGAAGGTTTTCCTTACACACTGGAGACATTCACAGCTGCTAGCCAAGACCTAGGATTTCTCCCAACGAGCCACTACTTCCCTAAAAACTGGAGCGACCTTTTCCTCCTATGAGTTCCAAGTGTAGTTCCAAAGTTCTGAGCATTGTATGAATTAGCCTCAAACTAGATACAAACTACTTACGTTTTATAGTCTCTACATTCTCACTAAGGTTTCTCTTGGCACTGACTTGTCATACCCAATATTAGAGTTTGCAGGGAGGGATTTTTCCTATTCCCATTTGCCATAAAGAATTCTTATGAAGAAATAGTCTTTTATTTTCTTTTCATTAAAAATTTTGATACAACATCTCAAATAAAATGAAGATCTGTAGCATTGTTCATAAATGCCATTAATTTGATAATTAATATATAACTGTTATAATTTCACAGACACTTTTTTGTTTTCCTCTTGGAAGTGTTTTTTAATAACCTTTAGATTTTACTTAAGATCTTAATATCCCCAACAAGATCAGTTTATTCCTTTTGCATCATATTTAATAGCTCCTCATTAAATTTGAAGTGGTTCAACAGAAATAAAAAAAAAACCCTTTTACTCCCACACTATTTGGATGCTATGATGAGATAAAGTGTATTATGATCATAAAGTAACTATTCCAAAGACCAGATCTTTATAACCAGTATATTTGTGATCCAAACATCCCACACTGAAAAAAGTAAAGTTTTTCTCAAGGAAGTAAATTAGTCTGAGGAACCTGAAACACATTTGCAATAAATCTGAGTATATGTATCCCTCATCAAAGTCTTGAAATGTTTGTGTTTTCCCCCTGAAATGCTTGTATGTTTTCCTCTATGTTATTCCAGAGAGTTAGAGACTTGTTAGGTGAAGAACCTTCTTAATCAACTAGTAAACATATATTGAGAAACTTCATTTTATCCATGTTAAAATACTCACATTGAAATGAATAGAGAAGTAAAAACAGAAATTGGAATGTTCTCCATCCTACTTGCCATGTTAAAAGTCAAAAAATAAACAATTTTATTATTCCTAATAAAACTTTTGTTTTTATTAACTATGAAAGACACAATTTAGGTACCAATGAAAGTGCCCTGTTTTCTACACTAAACTAATCATTTACATATTAATTTCTGTCACATTATCAATTGATGGAATTTGCTCTTTTGTCATTTAAATAATGTATTTTCATCTCATACCTCTAATATATAGATTAATGGTACTGGCTATTTTCACTTTTTGCAATGTTGTCACTGCATGTATTATATTGAATGTCTGCCAACTCAACATAATTCTTTGTCATAATTCTTTAGACAAATTACCAGAAAATATTTTAGGTTAGAAAGATATATGGACATATTCAATCACCTAAAATATTGCAATATATAAATTCAACCATTCAAGTTGACATACTCATGAGTCTGCAAATAATAAGGCACATAGAGACAGGTTCTGATTTATAATGATCCAAGAAAAATTCTTAAACATTATCATGGGAAGAAAGCAATATGCATTCAGTGGGAGCCATACTTAGAATTTCAAATTGTGAGATTTACATTGGCTCCTGGTTTATGATATGATGCTTACCCTGAATGCTGGGACTCAGCCATGAGCCCTAGCTTCCCATCAGTCACACAATCATAAGGGTAAGCAACTGACGAGTTACAGGGTACTGCAGAGTTGTGCTGTGGGTTAGGTGTATTAAATAACCTTTGAATTTACAATACTTTCAACTAAATGATGCATTTCTCAGGATGTAACCCCCTCATAAGTCCAAGAGAAATTGAATATAACCACAATGAGGTCTAATTAAAATGGACTAGCTCTGCTCTTGATTTTCTTACATTTTGTTAAAAGTGAATGGAAGTTTGTGTAGGATTGGATTTTTTAATCAAACTGTAAACATAGGAGTCATACTGATCTAGATTGAAGCAGATTAAACTGAGAACTCAGGAACTAGTAAGTATAATAAAGGTTTAAAGAAAAATTGGAAGACATTTTTATGAATAAAGGTTTGAAAATAGTGTTTTTTTAGGTTTAAAAGATAGTTTGTTTTTTTCCTTTATGAAGCAATGAATCGCTGGGTGTTTATATTACTGTTTTTCCATTTTCTTCCTTCCCACCATCTACCCTGCAAAAACACCAAGCAAACACAAATTAAAACACAGCCAGTTCTTCTTTTATAGAGGGATGTGATGATATACAACTCTCTCTAAGCACAATATCATCAAGTGCAATACTACCATGGTGACCTTTGCCAACTCTACCTTCAAATTTGATTTGGAAGTCTTCATCACCAAACAGTGATAATTTTTGTTTCCACCATAAATTGCCTTGTTCTACAGTAAGATTAAGTAGGACCTTCATTTGGTTTGAGACTGATACTTGGATCAAGGTGAGGACCCCAATGCCAGTTCCATAATGTGATAATAAAAAATGATCTGTAACCAAGAATAGGAATATTACATAATATTAGTACACTTAATTATATTATAATAACTTTATGCTTAATTATAATAACTCATTTATTAATAGATCTGACAGGAACATTAGACCAGTATATTCCATTGTTCTGTAAGCTCTGTAACGCAGAGTGAAGTTAGGCAATTCTTGAATTATATATTGTGATGTACAACAGATTACTAGTACAGTAAGGACTGAATAGAAATTTAATAAAAAAATGAACTGTGTTTACTTTCTATGACTTCTAAATGTGAGATTCCTTGAGGTTGTAGTTTCAATGTGTCCCACAAAATTCCTGTGTTGGGGATTTAATTACCAACAGAATAGTGCTAAGAAGAGGCCTTTAAGAGGTGATTAAATACTCTCCCTTCATGAATGGATTTGTGCCATTATTGGGAGAGTGGTCTCATTATCGACAATGAGTTAAATCATTTTCTTAAAATCATAGAATACTCTCTTATTTCATCACATTCTTGTAAAAACATATTTCAGTTCCACAAGATCCTCAGAGTTTCTCTCATATAGCAAAACCACCAGAACAGCAATTATCCAAATTTTACTTGAAATGCTAGAAGCAGGCCTTAGAAGAGCAGCCTTGGGAGTTTTTCCCTGAGTGAAAATTAATAGAAGTATTTTGCAGGGTTAACATTTCAATGTATCAAAGAAGAATTTTACTAGATTTTTAGTCATTGTCTTACAGCGGAAGAAATTCAGGGAAACTTCTGGGAAAAAGAACAGAATAAATGAGTAAGAGAAATTCAGAACTGCTTAGAGGTCTTGTCTTATCATTGCATGAATGAGAGACATGGTATAATCTTCATAGAGGAAACAGACCCTGAAAAACTCACAGCCACATATATCCTATCATACTCTAGAGAAAGAAAAATGAATATGTTTAAAAGGTAAAGAATTAAACAATATATGCAGGGCATTACTACAAAAAGCCTAGACCAAGAATAGGTACACCAGGTAAAGTGACTACTCCAGTTTCCTATCTGATAGTCTTCAAGTTTTCATCTATTATTAAAAAATATTTCCTCAGTTGATTAACTTCCAATATGAACTCTATGGCTGTTTGTCCTGGGACCGATACAACCTGGATGGAACTATTTGAGTGATAAATAAAAAGGCCTAGGGCCAATCTTATGGGCAGTATCAACAGATACTGATCAGGCCCAGCTGAGTGATGCACTTTCATGTGGATCCCATGCAAAAACAGGGTTGGCCATGTTTCTGCTTAACATCTGTACTTGTGCCACAAATACCAGGTCTATGTTTTGTGTCTTGGTCCATACTTCTCTATCTGAAGGTCATTTTATGAATGATCCCATCGGAATTATGTGCAAACAAATACACCAACATTTCCATTTTGAGGGACCACATCTGATATCAAGATAACCTAATCTCAGGGCAAAAACAGGGAATGAAAATCTGCTATTAATTCTTCAAAGGAGGTATTTTTTTACTGGAAATTCTCATTATTCATTGATTTGATCTCTTTTCCCATTAATCTCTGTCTGTTTGCCTCCCATCCATCCACCTTCCAAAAATGGAGAAAAAAAATACAATTTTCTTTGCTTAAAAGTATTCCAGAGGGTGAAAAGACAGAGATGATTCTTCTGTAAATTTTTGAGTTTACTACTTACCTGATACACATATTTAATATATGAAAGACCCAAAAACTCTTGGCATGACCTTTCCTTACCTCTCTGTATTCGATCCATATCATAAATATTCACAAAATGAACATCAATTATTATTTTTAACTGTTCTTCTATATATACTTCATTATTCTAATACAAGTGATTAAAAACTGGGGACTATACTTCTGGGACCAGGGGGAGATAAGGATTAATGAAAGCCTCAGCTAATACAGTATGAAAAAATAATCTTTTGAACATTTTCAGTGGAAGTATTTAAATACAAAAGCTTGGAAGTCAAATGAAATTATATGTACCTATAGTATGTTTAATGTTTAATTATTTTTCCAAGACTAAGTCTTATTTGCCATTTTCTATAGATAAATAGAGCTAGATACATAAATTCAACATATTAAAATCTTGTGTGTCTGAGTTTTATTTCTGAGAAAGTATCCAGTTATTTGTAAGACAACAGAATCATAAAATGATGTTTGATTAAAACTCAACTTTTAACTAACTAATACTATTCTGTGACTTGTTACTTCCATTCTAGACTGCTGACCAAATTCTTTTTCTAAAACACTCATCTGATTACGTCACTTGTATTTGTAGAAAATCCTCACAGTCTGAGAAATGAGGTTGCTCTATGGGTGTGAAACCATAAAATCACACCAAGATCAGACAGAAAAACTATGATAAAGTTTCACATGTACTAAGACTCTAACTGGTAGAATATTGAAGGCAGGTCAGTGTGTCTTGTTCTACTATGGACACAGGTGCATCAGAAGATTGTATCTTGAAGCTAACAAAGGTTTAAGTCATGTAATCATCTCCTAGCCTGATTTGGTCCACAAACAATTTGTTGAACATAATTTCTTTTTAGTTTTCACACATTAATGAATGCCATAGGTCAGGGCATCTGAGATCAGACTTTATGGAAACTGCATTTCTCATCATAAATGTAAATAAATGACACATTTGTTTATGGACCAGTTTCTCATAAGTGAGTTTCCTGTGAAGTCATCTCTGAGTGCTCAGTTTATATTACACATAAAGGTAACTTTAGTTCCTAATCTAGCTGACTCAAATCTTTTATGGAGTATAAAGAAACAAATGTGGAAACCTCTACAAATATGTAGTCATCATATGAGGCTCTTTGGTCTAAGACATCATAAAGTTGAATTTATACTTTTAAAAGTTCACAGACATTTTCTTCAAATTTCACAAACTAAGGACTATGTCACACTTTCTTCTTGCCTACAGAAATTCTTTTTTTAAGAACCAAGTTTATTCTTTCCTCTTCTATGAAATCTCCTTCAACCCCTTTATCACAGTTCTAACCATCTGTAATATTAATTCTTAGACATATTTAATTGTATCCTGCCTATTGTTTTATTTTTTATGATAAAATTCTCATATTCAGTAAGCAACTAGTATCTTGCTTCTTTTGTGTTATCTATGACCACAAATAATGAACCATGGAGCTTCTTGTTGGTTTCCAAAATCCCAAAATTCATAGGAGAAAATTTTCCAACATTTCTAACTATCCTTCCATTTTATTCTTTCTTCTTCTTTTCTGTCCGTCTCCTATCCCAATTGAACAAGTTAAAACACATATTTGCTCCAGCCATTCTATTTACTCTATTTGGTTTTATGAACAGTCATTCACAATATGTCTGAATTTTTTCCCTCCATACCTTGCAGTTTTTGCTGCTCTTATTATTGGGCTTGATATTCTGGTTGTCCTCAAGGAGGGTTGCTGTAGGACAAAGATCTTTATAAAGATGTAATGTCCATATGAATTGCCTAAGGTGTGGTCCACAGAAGGTTCTGTGCTTATAGGTGCGATGCTACTAGGTTTCAGATTCCAGTCAAAGTCCTCATCCTGATTCTGCTCCCAGGCACAGAGATCAAATTCAAAATCACAGCACCCACTGAAGGTACCTGGAAAACATTTTCAAATTTATGTTAGAAAGAATGGAAATCCACTAAATTTGCAATTCAAAAATACAGTGATCTTACTATATCACGTAGTATTTCAAAACCTTACAATGCTATCCTGATGGCAGCATTTAAATATAATATATTAGTTTGTTCTGTACAGCTGTTTCCATGGCAACATAAATTCATTTCTCCACAAATCTGGACCCAGTCTCAAAACTTGAGAAAAGATTTTAGCATTGTACACACTTTCTCCTCTCAATGCCTATTTTTTGATGTAACTTATTACTTCTCTTTTCTCATCTTTGCTTCCCAGGTCTTGATACTAAATTCAGGAAATTTATGATTCTGCCATAAAGTTTAGTTTGGGAAATATCATCCCCCCAAAGCTACCATGAATCATAATTATTTTAGAAGTTAATAGCTTTAGAGATGAGAAAGTTTTAAAATGAAAAAGGCATAAAAGATGTAATAATTTGAATTAATTTATTGTAATAAGTTGCAGAAATTTTTAAATATGTTGTTACATTGAATACCAAACTATCTTCCAGGTGCTATTTTAAGTTTGTTTAAAATGCTTTTTCTTCCATTTCCTGGATAGGAGGAATTACACAGACATCTCTTTATAATTCTAAAGTTAGCATTAAGGCTAACAATGTTAGTGCAGATGTATCAAAATAAAACATTGTGGTATAAAAGGTCATTTCTTTTTTGCTTTTCTTTTTTTTTTTTTTTTTTTTTTTTTTTTTTGCGGTACCGAGGATCAAACTCGGGGCCTTGTGCTTGCAAGACAAGCACTCTACCAGCTGAGCTATCTCCCCAGCCCTAAAAGGTCATTTCTTATAAAATATTTGGGACACTTTTGATCATACTTATTTTAAGTCAATAATATGATCCTGAATAAAACCAGTGAATGATTGATCTGATAAATAGTAAAATGTTCTATTTATAATTATTTGAAAAATCATAATTCTTTATTAATTTCTGCTTGAATATGGCAACTAAAAATGAAAATCTGTAAAATAATAATTATATGTAAGATGGGGTCCAAAAGTAAACGTACTTGAGGAGAACCTATGGTAGCATGTCAATAAGTATTCAGATAGAGACTTTTCAAAATTCATTTGAATGATTGCTCAAATTCTTTAAGGTAATTTTATATAAATGATCATAAAACATTTGTCACCAAAACACTAAGGGGTCAGTTCTCCAACACACTGTCCAAGGGAAAACAGAATCCATAAAAATTCCTGGATAAAGAAACTACTTAGTTCTATTATATATTACCTTAAGAATTTCAAAATTCTGTTGTGCTTACCAGTAAAATAGTGGTTTTCCTTTATGGAAATATTCTTATTGTTCTCACAGGTCAGAAAAAAAAATAAAAAACAAAATAAACTCCATATTCTTTGCAGTTAATAAGGTGAAAAATATGAAATGTATAGGTTATGTACATTTCTGTGACATTTTATAGTATATAAAATGAAAGTATATGACATTATATAGTATATAAAATGAAAGCTAAAATTAACATAACATTTTCTATAATTTGTATAATTGTTTCTGTGCCATTTTGTAGTATATAAAATGAAAGCCAATGCTATCACATCTCCCACTAAGTAACTTGCCCAACAATGAAAACAGATTTAAAATAATCATTTTTAGCTTAAATTTTTAAGCTAAATTTAAGCTAATTTAAGCTAAGTTTAAGAAAGTGTCAGGATGAATATTCTTTGAAGAATGGTTTAATTTAACAGCCAGACTAATATTAATTTTTAATGTTTTTAAGGACAGAAGATATTTTTCTTTTGAAATTTTTATCACCAAATCAATAGGATGGCATTTTGTATCCAATTGCTGCTTTAAAACTATATTTGAGATGCATTTTATAATTTATTCTTCCTAGAATAGACTATAATATTTATAGATCTTTTAGTTCAGAATACTAAAGTTCTCCTAAATTTTCTTAGAGAGGGCTGGGAAGGCAATCTAACTAAAGTAATAATAAGTCTAAGTCAGCACTGAGTTTAGAATCTTGAGTTTAGAATTTGAACTATGGTCTTGATTAAGAATTATATCAGGGCTGGGATTGTGACTCAGTGGTAGAGCATTTGCCTAGCACATGTGAGTACCTGGCTTTGATCATCAGCACCACATAAAAATAAAAAAAGGCATAAAAAAGAATTATATCATGAATTAATTTACTGTCATTGTGTTAGAAAATTTAGCAGCCCATAAGGATCTGATTACCATACAGACCAGTACCTACAGGAGCCATTACAACAAATTGTAGCTGCTGAAAACAGATTTGTTTAAGAAAAATCCTAAAATCCCTGCTACATGAACCTCTCTCTATAATCTAAATCATATCTTTATTCTGATTTTTACTATAGTTTTGAAAATGTGTTTCCTTACAAAATTTAATTCTGATATATCAGTCTAGAAAACAATGATTGAAGTTGTTTGAATTTCACATCACTGTGGTAGGAGGGAACACCTTTAATTTCATGTTTCATCATTTCCCATGGGTGCCAGGTGAGAAAAGATGCAAACATTTCTGTGAGCAGATGCCAATTCTTGGCATTTCATGGTGCAATTAATGCCAGTGCCATACAGGTGTGCCATAAGGAAGGAAGAAAGTCATCACTTTTGTCTATAGCCATATTGCTCAAGCCAGTTTTCTCATTTCCACATGCTATAATGATCTATAACTTCCTAACTATAATATATATATTTCTTTTAAAAAGACATCATTATAATCTTATAAGACCCTACAAATTTCTAAAATTAAGAGTTCATCATTCCATTTACTTATTAAACATAAATTTGAGCATATTCTATAATTTAAGTATATTAAGAAAAATCAAAAACAGACTGGAAAATGGGTAAATGGGTATTGAACATAATGTGTGCCAGTTCTGAACATTCTCTTTATACGTGTCATTTCATTCAATTCTCACATCATTGTTTTCATTCTACTTTTGGTTGTTGAGAAGGCTGAAGTTCAGAGTTAAACTTTGCTTAATATTATATCATGAGAAGCAGAGCCATGAGTTGAAGAGTGACATGACACAGTCCCTGGAATGTCATCCTTTATAAGTTAGTCTGTCTGACTGAGATGAGTGTTGCAATGAAACAAATTTGCAAATTTACAAAAACTGCAGCATAAGGAAGTACATGTGACTGTCAGGACATGAGCTAAGCGCGTCCTTCCTGTGGGAGAGCTGTAAAGACTGCAGTTGTCCAGCTTGGCTTCATTATTCTTGAGGTAGAGTGACACAGTTATCACTTCTTTAGTTTTTCATCTGAATACTTACTTCCCAAGAATGTCAGTTTGCCATTCAAAGGCAGAAATTTATTCAACCAAATGAATGGAATAAATTCTACCAATTATGTCCTCCTTTGGGAGATAATTAAAAAAAAAAAAAAAACAAGCGCATTAAGTGCTCTGAGAATTTCCACAACATAGGAATTATTTCTTCATACAAAAAGTATGTTCTCGAATTATCTAAGGAAATATTTATTTATTTTTTTCAGATCTTCTTGCAGAATAGCATACTAGTGATGCAAAGGACAAGATTTTCAAATTCTGCTATTAAAACAAACTCTAAAAGTCTGTGATTAAAGAAGCTGGCTTCCAATTCTCAGTGGGCACCTTTTTAGCTGTGTAATTGAGAACTGATCAGTTTTTTAGGGCTATTCAAGGAACACACAACTGGGTAGTTTGAAACAGTAGAAATGTATGATCTCACAGCTGTAGCAGGTTGGGAGACAGCAGTCAGGGTGTTGACAGCACACTGCTCTACATAGGACACAATCCTTTCTTGCCTCCTCATCACTGCTTTGGTACCAGCAATCTTGTGTCTTTGGCTTGGAGACACGTCATCTCCATCACAAGGCATTCTCTCTGTATGTCTTCCCATCCTCTTTCCTCTGGATCAGTGTCCAAATGTGATATCAGTCATTGTATTAGGACTCCTCTTAATCTGGTCTGATCTCTTTTTATTTCAATTACATCTATAAAAACCCTATTTCCAAAGAATGTCATTTCTGAAGTTTTAGGTAGACAGTAGACTTGAATTTTGGAGGAACACTAAGTAGCCCAGGTGCACATAAGTTTGCGGGGTAGGATAGTATACAACCCAGTGGTAGATTTTTTCCTTTTTTAAGGTAAATCTTCAAATTTTGAGATGTATATTCATATTCTAAAAGTTCATAATTTCCAATGTATTTGTGTTTCTTAATCCTGGTTTGCAAAACAAGCTCAAAACCCAAAATGGAGTATCATTTTTTTTCAAGGATCTAAAACATACAAAAGCAATCTTAACTGCATACAACAGTAGCCTATTGTAATACCTTCTTAGTTCAGCTGTCCTGATTTATTACATTCCTATTAAAAACACAAGAATTCTTTCATTAAGATTAAATTGCATTCCTTTCTTTCTCTGAATTTGGAGATTTACATTTGTTGAGCTCTTTTGTTTCCAAACAATCTACTAAAGCCAGGTGCCTGACATAGAAAAAATAAATCTCTACTGTTAAAAGAAAAAAAAATTCATGTTATACTAGGAGAAATGTGACTTATCTCCTCTGTCTATTTCTGATGCTTATTGTTTTTCCAGGGCAGGGGATGGGATCCAGGGCCTTATACACACTAGGCAAGTGCTCCACACTAAGCTACATTCCAGCCCCAAGAAATGTGTTCTGAAGTCAATAATTGTGATCAGACAAGTGCTTCCAGATATGCTATTCATTTCTATGACATCATGATAAACCCTACTTTGGAAATAAGACAATAGGTTAACATACTAAATGAGTATAAGAAAGAGAATTGAAATACTATCTTAGAAAAGGAAAAGAGTCTGCAGAGGCTATTCTCCTGACCAGACTAACCTTAAAATCACTCCCAGTACAAATATATTCTAATAATTGTGTTCACTTCTGCTAATCATTCCCCAATGTATTTCTTAACTGTAGCTTTAACAGATCTACAGAAAGTAATCTGGAATGTTAGGTATAGCTGACTAAAACAGAAAGATGGGAACTGCTTTTGAAAAAAGTTGCTACTGAGGAGGGTATTGGACTATGAATGGAATGTCTTCAATTTTCAGGAAAAAAAAAAAAACAAGAGCTATGAAAAAGTCTGAGAATTGCTGTTCATTTAAAAATTAGAATATGAACAATCTGCCATCTGCCAGCAATTTTAGTAAGCAATGTATGCATTTTCCAACTGTCCCCCTAACAAATGAAGTAAAATTTTCTTTGAAATGTGATGGAAATAAACCTTAGACTAGATAAGATTTTTTTTAAATGGCACAATTCTAATATAATTCTTTTGCATTCCAAACCCAATTCTCTGTCCAATAAGTATTCCCTCTATAGGAAAATACCATGCAGAATGGCATGGCTTTGTCATAAGCTCCAGCATATTATTTTCATTACAAGTATGCATCAAAGAGCTGTGCCTGGTAACAGCATTCTTAAGTGTTTTCCCTTAAAAATTATCGTCCTCAGCACTATCTCCTTCATACTTAATAGTTATATATTACTAAAACTGTATTTTATAACTGAGTTTGTCAAATTCTTATTAATTTTTCACATATCCTTAGCTAAAATGTTTGAATTACTAGCTGTGTTCAGCTCAGCTCTTCCATATCTGATTATGGTCTCCCTTATGACTCTTGAGCAGCTCATA
Organism: Sciurus carolinensis; assembly: GCF_902686445.1. NCBI lineage: Eukaryota > Metazoa > Chordata > Mammalia > Rodentia > Sciuridae > Sciurus > Sciurus carolinensis. The sequence goes on from NW_025920145.1 coordinate 252,055, forward strand.
GAAATTGTGTCCCGGCAGAATCACAGCATATGCTACAGACAAGTCATGGAGTTGGGCAGAAATAATTCATCAAGTATCCTTCTTAATAACAAATTAATATAATACAGATAAAAATCTAATAGTTCAGATGAGTTTGATGTTTCTATACCTGAGAATAGTTTCCTTCTCCAAAGTTTATATGGTACATCCCAATTATTCATTGAGATATGCTTTAAGATACCCCCTTGAATTCCTGAAATCACAGATAATACTAAACCCTATATAAACTATTTTTTCTACACATACATATGACAAACTTAACTTATGAATTAGGCACAGAAATGAACACAGTAACAAATAAGAACAATGGTTGCAATAATAAGGGGTGCTTGAACACATCACTGAGATACCTAAAGAGTCAATGTACTAACAAAGATCACTGCTTAGTACAATGTGCATTGAACATCAGGAAGATTCATGACGCAGACAGAGTAAGACAGCATAAACTCCCAATCAAAAACTCAAAATGGCACATAATTTTAAAGTTATAAATTGTTTATTTCTAATTTTTCTACTTATTCTTTTTAGACCATGGTTGCCACTGGATAGCTGAAACCATGGACAGCACAACAGAGGAAATGTGAGAACTACTGTAATGGCTACCCATTCTTACCCAATGAGTGTGCAATGCATTCTAACTCAAGAAACAATAACAGTGTTTATGTCCTCAAGTGCAGGCTCCATGCAACTTCATTGCAAAAAAGTTCCCTTACAATTTCTTATTCGCTGACATGTCCTCACAAACTCACTGTTCAGTATGTTTTGATGGGTCTCCTTCACTTAATTAACATATTTTTGGATAATTTTGTATCATATGTTTCTCAAACAAAAATTTCAACTAGATAAGAATTACTTTCTGTCACAACAGATAGTACTCCATCAATGTTAGCTTGAACAACAGATTCATTGGCATTTTTAAACAAGAGACATTTCCCTTTTTAATATGTCATTGAATGAGACATATTAAAAATGGATGTGCACAGCTTTCTGAGGTAGATTCTATGAAAAATTTTATGAACTCAGTTCCATATATCCATAGTAATACTATGAATCACCCCAGCTTGTGGAACCATTGAAGGAAGCAGTAGTCAATGACTTTAATGATTGTGCCCTCTTTGTCCATATTGGTCAATTGAATTGTGGAAGAGTTTCTTTAAAGATTTACTGTACTGTTAATCCCAATTCAAGATTTTCTTGCACAAGAAGAGTGTTTGCCAAATAGTCAATAGTTAAAAAAAGAAAAAAGTTATCACTGTGATTTACATTTTCTTACTATGGATAAACAAACTAAATTTGAAGCTTCAAGGGGGGAGAAAGAAAGTTTGTGACCTTGATCACAAAGTGACAGGTGTGAGAATCTATGTCAAAATAGGTTCTTTTCATAAAATAAGTCAATAATAGTGCTACATATTTTTCTATCATGTCATTATGCGTGTTAATTTAAATACAACTGAGAGCATTACACAAGTTGACTACAAATTACAAATTGACTACAAATTTGCAAGAAAATTTTGGAGAATGCTCTGTTGGCATTTAGGGTGACTTTTCAATTTGTGACATAACTCTTTGAAATTGATGTTAATAATGTGAAGTTTGCAAGGTTAAGGAATTTCTTTAGCATATATGAATGTAATTTTGAAACTTATGCTCTAATAGTTGAGGTTCTCTGGAGAAAGAGAACGGGACCCACACACACATAGTCTCCAACTTACAACAGTTAGACATGATTTTTCAACTTTGCACATTCAGCTAAAACTATAAATTTAAAATTCTGGTCTTTCCTATGCTAGAAGTACGTGGTGCAATGCTCTTTCATAATGTGGGTCAGCACCAGCTTGTCATGGCTCCCGATCAGCCATATAATCACAAGGGGAAAGAAAATATTGGTTCTCAGAACTATGTTGTCATTGTATCTTTGATCCAAGTATTCAATAAATCATGTAAGACAACCAAGAATTTATTATAACAGAGGCCTGTGTTAGCTGATTTTGACCAACTGTACCCTAATGGAAGTTGTTCTGAACATGTTTAAGGCACAGCGATGCTGTGATGTTTGCTAGCTTAGGCGTATTGAAAGTTTATTTTCCATATGCTATTTTCAACTTCTGAGGGGTTATCTGGTACATGACTCCATCATAAGTCTGAGAGCATCTGTAGACAGGTAGATACACCTGAGGGGAATTATAATTGGATTAGATCATGCAATTTCGGTGGCCAAAAAGTCCCATGATATGCATCTGCAATCTAGAGTACCAGGGCAGCCAGTGACCTAGATGGTATAATTCTCAGTCTGAGGCTGAAGGATTGAGAACCTGTGGGGATACTAGCACAGGACCAGGAGTCTATAGCTGTGAGAATGCAGAATTCTAAATTCTCAGGGAGATGATGGGTGTGTCAGTTCCAGAATGGAGAATAAATTTGCCTTTCCTCTGCCATTTTGTTCTATCCTGACCTCAATGGACTGGATGGTGTTTCCCTTCATTGTTGAGAAGCAGAGCTTTCTTATTCAGTCCACAAAATGACAATCTTTTCCTCACAAGTCTATTGAGATATAGTGCTTTACCAGCTATCTGGGTACCCAACCAGTTAAATTGACACATCAAATTAAGTATAATATTACATAAATGACAAAATTCTTCTAAAAATGATAAACCAGTCTTTTGATATGAAATAAAAATTTCATTTTGAGTATTGGACTTTTATATGTATTTGAAATGACTTGAAAATATGAATTTACTTTTTCAATTATAAATTTTATTAAATCTAGAGAACATTTTTGATGGAAATTTGGTGTTCAAATTTCAATGCATTATGCAAAATTAGCACTTGGACTATAAAGATTAATCATGATAAAGAAAATAAAGTATCTCAGTTGAGCCATAAAATAAAATGAAATATTGTTATTATGGTATACCATGGATAGAATCTGAGAATAATTATCCTTAATAAAAGAAACCAAATACAAGTCACATTTGAGGTTATGTTGATTACATATTGAAATGAGAAGCCTGATAGACTGTTTTAAATAAATATATTAAAAATATCTCCTGTTTATGACTTTAATATGATGACTAGAAACATTATGCTTGTGAATTGCACTAGCATAGAGTTTTACATATGTGAATTAATTTGTTGGGTATTTGTATTGTTTAATACTACATTTTACTAATTTTGTCTATTTGTTTTCTCTCCACAGACATGTGTCAAAATCTCCCATTTTAATTGTGGAATCATCTATTTATATCCTGTCTTTTAATCATTCCATCCAGTTCTTCTTTGTAATTTGAAAAATAATTTATAAGAGATAGTCAAATTTGGAATTATAAGCTAAGTTGGTATAATGACTCTGGTTATAAAATGATCTTCTATCTCCAGTGGTGTTTTTGACCTAATGTCAGGTGTTTTTGACCTATTTTCTCAGATGTTGACATTGTTATATCAGCTTTCTTGTTTTGGTCTTGAGATATTATTTTTTTTTAAAAAAACATACTATTTTCAAACCTGCCTAGTTCTTTTACCTAATGTGTTTATATTTAATAGACACAATATAGTTGGGTTAGGTTTGTTAGTGTTACCTTTCATCCAGTTGGACAATCTTTGACTCTGATTTTAATATTTAGCCTAAACATGCTTATAAATGTTTCCATTTTAGGGCTTCATCACACTGCCACATCATTTTCTTCTCTTTGTTCCAACTGTGTTACATTTCTTGCTCTTCCTTTATTCCATTTGCTGAGTTGCTAAAGTCTTTTTTATGCCACTTTACCCTCTTCGTAATTCTGCCAGTTACAAAATCTTCTAAAGTGAACATTCTTTTAGAAATTAAAACATATATATGATTTCATAGAGTCACAAAACTCATTCCTCACCTTTTTGAATGTTGGAAGCTAACATTTATTATTCTTTTTTAAAACAAATAGTTTATTAAGAGACAATTCCTATACCATAAAGTTTATACTTATTAATTCAATAATTCAGAGAATTTTAGTATAGTATTGGTGTAGCAAATCTACCACTATTTAAATATAATCTAGAATATTTTCATCACTTCAAAGTTAACCTCTTAACCATACCAGCTTCCCATGTCTTGGCAACAATTAATCAACTTTCTGTCTCAGTGGATTTATCCATTCTGGACATAACAATGAAATAAAAGAATGTGACCTTGTATTTGGCTTTGTTTAGGAAAAGTAGTCTCAGAATCCATCTGTGGTATACCATATAAAAATATTTTATATTATGGCTGAGTAGTATTCTACTATGTGAATGTTCTACTCTCTGTTTATCCATTCATAACATGATAGACACTGAGCATCTGTCACATCTTGGCTATTATTAATAATGTTTCATTGGATGGAATTAGAATCATTGCCAAATAATACTGTTATGAGCATTCATGCACAACATATTTTATAAATATGTGTTCAATTATTTAGGTATGTATCTTTGAGTAGAAATGCTCAGTCACATTGTAATTTGGTTTGATATTTCAGGAACTGCCCCCAACATTTTACATTACCACTCAGATAAGCAGGAGGGTTCCAATTTCTCCATATCTTGTTAATGCCCATTACTCCTTAATGTCCAATAACACTTCTTACTCATTGATGTGCATTGTATCTTGTGGATTTGATTTGAAGTTCCTGGTGACTAATGATGTTGATCATCTTTCAAGTATTTGGAATTTTGCATACTGCCTTTGGAAAAATATCATTCAAATAATTTGCCCATTTTAAAGTGGGTTATGTATCTTTTTTCATTCAGTAGTGCTATTTTGATATTCTTAGGTACTCTGAATACTAGATCTTTATCAGACACAATGTGCAAATATTTCCTCCTGTTATGTGTGTTTTCAATTACTTGATATTGCCCTTTCATGCATGTAAATTTTTTATATTTGATGAAATTCAAATTATTCTTTCTTTGATTATATGTGCTTTTGGTGTCATATTATCAAACTGATGCCTAATCTTAAAGTCATGCAAGTTTTCACATTTATAGTTTTAGATCTTACATGTTTTTGATCTAGTTTTAATTAATACTTATATGTGACATGAGGCAAGGATTCAACTTTATTTTTTGCATGTGATTATCCTGTTATCTCAGCACCATTTGTTAAAGAGACCATACTTGTTCCTTTGAATGGTTCTGGCCTCTTTGCTGAAGATCAGTTGTCTATCAGAGTTTGGGTATATTTCTGGCTTCTCAATTATATTCTGTTGCTCTATAGGTATATCCTGATTCAAGTTTCACACTCTTCTGTTTATAGTAGCTTTGTGATAAGTTTTTTTTTATTGTAAACAAATGGGATTCATGTTGTTTCTCTGTTTGTACATGGAGTAAAGGCATAACATTTGTGTAATCATAAATTTACATAGGGTAAAATTGTTTGATTCATTGTTATTTTTCTCCTTCCCCCCAGCTCTCCCACCCCTCCTTTCCCTCTATACAGTCCTTCCTTCCTACATTCTTGACCGCTCCTTAACCCTAACTCTAACCCTAACACTAACGCTTCCCACTCCCCATTATGTGTCATCATCCACTTATCAGCAAGATCATGCTTCCTTTGGTTTTTTGAGATTGGCTTATCTCACTTTGCCTGGTATTCTCCAATTCATCCATTTGCCTACAAATGCCATAATTTTATCATTCTTTATGGCTGAGTAATATTCCATTGTTTATATATACTAATTTTCTTTATCCAGTCATCAATAGAAGGGCATCTAGGTTGGTTCCACAATCTGGCTATGGTGAATTGAGCAGCTATGAACATTGATGTGGCTGTATCTCTGTAGTATGCTGATTTTAAGTCCTTTGGGTATAGGCCAAGGAGTGGGATAGCTGGGTCAAATGGTGGTTCCATTCCAAGTTTTCTAAGGAATCTCCACACTGCTTTCCAGAGTGGTTGCACTAATTTGCAGCCCCACCAGCAATGTATGAGTGTACCTTTTTCCCCACATCCTCGACAACACCTATTGTTGCTTGTATTCTTGATAATCACCATTCTAATTGGGGTGAGATGGAATGTTTGGGTGGTTTTGATTTGCATTTCTCTTATAACTAGAGATGTTGAACATTTTTCCATATGTTTGTTGATTGCTTTTAAATCTTCTTCTGTGAAGTGTCTGTTCATTTCCTTAGCCATTTGTCAATTGGGTTATTTGTATTCTTGGTATTGAGTTTTTTGAGTTCTTTATAGATTCTGGAGATTAGAGCTCTATCTGAAGTATGATTGGCAAAGATTTTCTCCCACTCTGTAGGCTCCTTCTTCACATTGCTGATAATTTCCTTTGCTGAGAGAAAACTTTTTAGTTTGAATCTATCCCAGTTATTGATTCTTGCTTTTATTTCTTGTGCTATGGGAGTCGTGTTGAGGAAGTCTGGTCCTAAGCCAACATGTTGAAGATCTGGACCTACTTTTTCTTCTATAATCTGCAGGGCCTCTGGTCTGATTCCAAGGTCCTTAATCCATTTTGAGTTTAGTTTCATGCATGGTGAGAGATATGGGTTTAGTTTCATTCTGTTGCGCATGGATTTCCAATTTTCCCAGCACCATTTGTTGAAGAGGCTATCTTTTCTCCATTGCATATTTTTGGCACCTTTGTGTAGTATGAGAAAATTGTATTTATTTGGGTTTGTGTCCATGTCCTCTATTCTGTACCATTGATCTACCTGTCTATTTTGGTAACAATACCATGCTGTTTTTGTTACTCTTGCTTTGTAGTAGAGTTGAAAATCTGGTATTGCGATACCCCCAGCTTCATTTTTCCTGCGAAGGATTGCTTTAGCTATTCTAGGTTTCTTATTCTTCCAGATGAATTTCATGATTGCGTGGTCTATTTCTTTAAGGTACATCATTGGGAATTTAATTGGAATTGCATAGAATCTGTATAACACTTTTGGTAGTATGGCCATTTTGACTATTACTTCTGCCTATCCAAGAACATGGAAGATCTTTCCATCTTCTAAGGTTTTCTTTAATTTCTTTCTTTAGTGTTCTGTAGTTCTTATTGTAGATGACTTTCACCTCTTTTCTTAGATTAATTCCCAAGTATTTAATTTTTTCAAAACTATTGAGAATGGGGCAGTTTTCCTAACTTCATTTCTGAAGATTTATCACTTATGTATAAAAATGCATTAGATTTATGAGCATTGATCTTATATCCTGCTACTTTACTGAATTCACTTATGAGTTCTAAAAGTTTTCTGGTGGAATTTCCTGGTTCCTCTAAGTATATAATCATATCATCAGTGAACAGGGATAGTTTGAGTTCTTCTTTTCCTATTCGTACCCTTTAATTTCTTTGGTCTGTCTAATTGCTCTGGCTACAGTTTCAAGGACGATATTGAACAGAAGTGGTGAAAGAGGGTATCTCTGCCTTGTTCCAGTTTTTAGGGGGAATGCTTTCAGTTTTTCACCATGTAGAAGGATATTAGCCATGGGCTTAGCATAGATGGACTTTACAATATTAAGGAATGTTCCCACTGTCCCTATTTTTTCTAGTGTTTTGAGCATGAAGGGGTGCTGTATTTTATCAAAGGCTTTTTCTGCATCTATTGAAATAATCATGTGATTCTTGACTTTAAGTCTGTTGATATGGTGAATTACACTCATTTATTTCCGGATGTTGAACCAACCTTGCATCCCTGGGATGAAACCCACTTGGTCATGGTGCACTATCTTTTTAATATGTTTTTGTATGCGATTTGCTAAAATTTTGTTGAGAATTTTTGCGTCGATGTTCTCTAAGGATATTGGTCTGAAATTTTCTTTCCTTGATGTGTCTCTGTCTGTTTTAGGTATCAGGGTGATATTGGCTTCACAGAATGAGTTTGGGAGGGTTCCCTCCTGTTCTATTTCATGGAATACTTTGAAAAGTTTTGGAATGAACTTTTCTTTAAAGGTTTTGTAGAACTCGGCTGAGAACCCATCTGGTCCCGGACTTTTCTTTGTTGGTAGGCTTTTGATGACTTCTTCTATTTCATTACTTGAAACTGATCTATTTAAATTGTGTATGTCCTCCTCGTTCAGATTAGGCAATTCATATGTCTATAGAAACTTGTTGATGTCTTCGAAATTTTCTATTTTGTTGGAGTATAGATTTTCAAAATAGCTTCTAATTATGTTTTGTATTTCAATTGTGTCTTCTGTGATATTTCCTTGTTGATTCCGAATTTTAGTGATTTGGGTTTTTGCTTGTCTTCTCTTTGTTAGTGTGGCCAAGGGTTTATCAATTTTTTTATTATTTCAAAGAATCTACTATTTATTTTGTCAATTTTTTGTATTGTTTTTTTGTTTCAATTTCATTGATTTCAGCTCTGAGTTTAACTATTTCCTGTCTTCTAATACTTTTGGTGTTGGTCTGTTCTTTTTCTGGGGCTTTGAGCTGTAGTGTTAGGTCGTTTATTTGTTGAGTTTTACTTCTTTTATTGAATGTGCTCCATGAAATAAATTTTCCTCTAAGTACTGCTTTCATAGTGTCCCAGAGATTTTGATATGATGTTTCTTTGTTCTCATTTACCTCTAAGAATTTTTAATTTCCTTCCTAATATCTTCTGTTATCCATTCATCATATAATAGCATATGGCTTAATCTCCAGGTGTTGGAGTAATTTCTGTTTTTTACTCTTTCGTTTATTTCTAATTTCAATCCATTATGATCTGATAGAATACAAGGTAGTGTCTCTATCTCCTTGTATTTTCTAACATTAGCTTTGAGGCATAATATATGGTCTATTTTAGAGAAGGATCTATGTGCTGATGAGAAGAAAGTGTATTCACTCTTCTTTGGATGGTATATTCTATAAATGTTCATTAAGTCTAAATTATTGATTGTGCTATTGAGTTCTATAGTTTCTTTGTTCAATATTTGTTTGGAAGATCTGTCCAGTGGTAAGAGAGGCATGGTAAAATCACCTAGTATTACTGTATTATGGTGTATTTGGTTTCTGAGATTGAGAAGGATTTGTTTGACATACATGGATGCGCCACTGTTTAGGGCATAGATATTTATGATTGTTATGTCTTGCTGTTTTATGCTTCCCTTAAGCAGTATGAAATGTCCTTCTTTATCCCTTCTAACTTTGGCTTGAAGTCCACATTATCTTCAATGAGGATGGATACCCCAGCTTTTTTCCTGAGTCCATGCGCATGGTATGTTTTTTCCCATTCTTTCACCTTTAATCTATTGGTATCTCTTTCTATGAGGTGAGTCTCTTGTTGGCAACATATTGTTGGATCTTTCTATTTAATCCAATCTGCCAGTTTATGTCTTTTGATTGATGAATGCAGGCCATTGATATTCATGGTTATTATTGAGATATGATTTGTATTCCCAGTCATTTGACTCATTTTATTTTTTTATTTATTTTTGACACTACTTGGTTCCTCCTTTATTTGACAACTCCTTTAGGATAACTCCTCCCTTTGCTGTTTTGCTTCTTTGTTTTTCATCTCTTCTTCATGGAATATTTTGCTGAGAATGTTCTGTAATGCTGGCTTTCTTTTTGTAAATTCTTTTAGCTTTTGTTTATCATGGAAGGATTTTATTTCATTGTCAAATCTGAAGGTAAGTTTTGCTGGGTATAAGATTCTTGGTTGGCATTCATTTTCTTTCAGGTCTTGAAAAATGTTGTTCCAGGCCCTTCTAGCTTTTAGGGTCTGGATTGAAAAATCTGCTGATATCTGTATTGGTTTCCCCCTGAATGTAATTTGGTTCTTTTCTTTCACAGCCTTTAGAATTCTGTCTTTATTTTGTATGTTCGTTATTTTCATTATAATGTGCCTTGGTGTGGGTCTGTTGTAATTTTGTGTATTTGGAGTCCTATAAGCCTCTTGAACTTGATTTTCCATTTCATTCTTCAGATTTGGGAAATTTTCTGAAATTATTTCATTGAATAGATTGTTCATTCCTTTGGTTTTTTTCTCTAAGACTTCCTCAATCCCAATAATTCTCAAATTTGGCCTTTTCATGATGTCCTATAGTTCTTGGAGATTCTGTTCATAATTTCTTACCATCTTCTCTGTTTGTTCAACTTTATTTTCAAGGTTAAATATTTTGTCTTCAATATCTGAGGTTCTGTCTACCAGGTGTTCTATCCTATGGGTTGTTCTTTCTATGGAGTTCTTAATTTGGTTTATTGTTTCCTTTATCAAGGATTTCTGTTTGTTTTTTTTCAATATCTCTAACTCTTTATTGAAATGGTCTTTTGCTTTCTGTATTTGCTCTTTTAACTGTCGATTGGTGTGATCATTCAATGCCTGCATTTGCTCTTTCATTTCATCATTTGCTTCCCTTATTATGTTAATTATGTACATTCTGAACTCCCTTTCTGTCATTTCTTCTGCCATGTTGTCATTGGATTTTATTGATGTAACATCTGGATTTGTTTGAGGCATTCTCTTCCCTTGTTTTCTCATATTGTTCAAGTATCAGTGGACTGCTGAGATGTTGCAGATTTCCTCTATTGACTTATAATGTCCCTGATGATTTCTAGTATATCCCCTCTCAGCCTTCAGTAGCCTGAAGCCTTGGAGGAAGTTGATAATGCGGTGCTCCACAAGGAAGCTGCCTCTCTAGGGGTGGTGGCCTTCAGGTGGGGTATATTCCCTGCTAGTGGGCAGAGGTGCCTCCACTTGTTGACCAATGGTCAACCACAGGGGAACTAGGCTGCAGGCTGAGACAAGGCCAGTTTCGGCCTGTGTCTCTGGTTTTACTCTCCTTGTGGGAAAACCTCTCCCAGCGGGGAAGACTCACCTGGTGGGGAGGTCTCGCTGGTCAGTTCCCCTCCTGGCGGTTCCCCTCAATCCACAAGTACCTCCTGGGCAGTACAGCCTTCCTAGGCAACGTTCCCAGGGACCCCGACCTACCTCCTGGGCCTGGGAGCCTCACCCTTGGAAGACGAGTCTCCTTAGGCTGCCTCTCCTCAGAGAAGCTGCCTGAAGTCTTGGAAACTTTGCTCTGCCCCTCAGCTTGTCTCTGTGCAGCTCTTCCACCAAGAAGTCACCTAGGTCCCGGGATCGTGCTTTGCACCTAATCACCTGGCTATGCAGCCCCTCCTATGAGCAGCTACCTGGAACCCTGTATCGCCGCTTCGAGCCCCAGTGACCCACCACCTGCCTCTTCCTCCAGGCAGCCACCTGGTGTTCTGTGTGGTAGCTTTGAGACCAAGCAACTCACTGAGCGCCTCCCCCTCCTCGGGCAGCTTCAGGAGCCGGTGCTCTGAGTCCAAACAGCTTCCCACGCAGCTCCTCCTCTGGGCAGCTGCTGGAGCCCCAGTGGGTTGCTCTGAAACCAAGCATTGTGCTGAGCAGCCTCCTCTACAAAGCTCCCAGTTGTCTGTGTTCACTTCTCTAGTGGGGGGAGGGGTATCTTGCCACCTGGGCTGGGCAGTCTTCCTTTGCAATGTTCCCAGGGGCCTGGACCTACCTTCTGGGCCTGGGAACGTTGCCCTTTGCAGACGAGTCTCCTTAGGCTGCCCCTCCTCTGAGAAGCTGCCCGCAGTCCTGGAACCTTCGCTCCGCCCATCAGTTTGTCTCTGCAGCTCTTCCACCGAGAAGCCACCTAGGTCCTGGGACCCTGCTCTGCACCTAATCACCTGGCTATGCAGCCCCTACTCTGGGCAGCTGTCGGAGCCCCAGTGGGTTGCTCTGAAACCAAGCATTGTGCTAAGCGGCCTCCTCTACAAAGCTCCCAGTTGTCCATGTTCACTGCTACATCGGGGGAAGGGGTGTCTCACTGGGCAACTCTACTTCAAAAAGTTCCCTGCATTCCAGTACTATCACCCTATCTGGGATGTCTCCCCAATGGGAGAGACTCACCCGGTGGCTTTGAGTTGGTTCCAAGTCTCTCAATATCTCCTCTTTTGAATCCTGAGTCCTGGAGCAACATGAAATGCAGCCACCCTCTAGTCTGCCATCTTGAAAAAATGTGATAAGTTTTGAAACTGGAAAATGTCTTCCTTTTTTTCTTTGTGAAGAAAAATTTTGAAACAATGTTTTATAGTTTTCAGTATATATATCTTGTACATCTTTTGTTCAATTTATTCCAATTTCATTGGTCTTGAAACTTTTATAAATGAAATAATTTCCTTAATTTCTTCTTTGCACTACTTATTATAAAGTACATAAAAAGATAATTAATGTATTTATGGTGGTCTTGTATCCTAAGACCTTGCTGAACTCATTTATTCTAATAGTTTGTGTGTGTGCAAATGTGATTCTTTAGGTTTTGCTATACACAAGGTCAAGTCATCTTTTAATATAGTTTTAGTTCTTCTTTTCCAGTATGGAAACTTTTTTTTTTTTTTACAGTGTGGGGGATTGAACCAAGGACCTTGTGATTGTGAGGAAAGAATTCTATGAACTGAGGTATATCTCCAGCTCCTGAAAACTTTTATGTAGTTTTCAACTACAACTGAACTATTCTGACTACAACCTACCCAACATCAACACTAGAACAAACACTGCATACATGCTTGTCTTGTTCCTGATCTTACAGGAAATTAGTCATTCATGATTAAATACATAAGCTATGGAGTTTTATATGTGGTCTATATCAAATTGAAGAAATCCTCTTTGTTCCTATTTTTAAGATTTTTTTAAATTGTGAAATAGTGTTCAATTTTGTCAAATGCCATTTCTATATTTATTGAAAGAAGCATGTAGTTTTTATACTTTATTTGATTAATAAAAATGTTTGTTAATTTTGTATGCTAAACCAATTTTATATTCCTGGAATATACTCTGCTAGTTTTTAACAAATAATCCTCTTTGTCTATAGCTAGGTAAATCTGCTTGCATTTTCAGTAATTTTGCATTTGTATTCATAAAGGATATTGCTCTACAGTTGTCTTGTGATATCTTTGGTTTTGTTATTAGAGTAATAATATCATAGAATAAACCACAAAGTGGTTTCTATTGTATTTCTTTCAAAGTTTGCAAATTACTTTAATTCTGCCTTAAATTTTGGTAGAATTTACCAGCAAAGTCTTCTGGGAAATTATTTAATTACCAATTTAATCTTTACTGTTATAAGTCTATTCTTATTTTCTACACAGTAAGTAAATTTCAGTAGTTCATGTCTTTCTAGGAATGTACCCATTTCATTAACATGACCTAACTTATTTGCACACATTTGTTCATAGTATTACCTTAAAATTCTTTTCACTTTTGAGGGTCATTTGTAAAATATTTTCTACCCATCTCATTTTAGTAACTTCTTTGATAGTCTTTTCTCTCTTTGCATGGCCATAGAAAAATACATGTCAGTTTCTCTTTTAAATGAATCAGGTTTGGGGTTTATTTTTGTCTTTTGACAGTTTTTGAGTCTCTATTTCATTTATTTTTTTCTCTAATGTAATTTTCCAGCAAAAGCTGATGAACAGGTAAAATACTGGTGCTTATCTGGGGCTGTAGCTTTGGCATCCAAACCCTTTCAATCTTCTAAGCCACTAGTTTTCTGTTTGTTTCATTTTGTTTTAAGCAACTGAGATTGCAAGGTTGTTGGCTTTGATGTGGCTGTGGATCTGGGAAGATGTGGATGTGGTTAGAAAAAGTAAATAGAAACACCATCTTTCTTCAACATTCTTGGATTGTTGCAAGACTTTAAATTCAAGAGTTCTGAAAAATGTATTTGATAGTTTCAAAAGATTTTATGGAGAAGCAGATTGCCAAAGGTAGTTCTGATGCAAAATGTCCCCTTCTACATTTTATGACCTTAATTTTAGGTGTTATAATATTTTTAAATCATAAACATTATTATTTTATATAGCTGCTATTTATTTAAACCAATTTGTGTTGTCTGTTGGCTTTTCATTTGCTAATGCAATTCTCATTTCCATCAAGGATGATTTCCCTTTGGCTGCAGAATTTCCTTTAGTCTGTTGGTGACAAATTCCCTTGGTTTCATTTGTCTGAAAATGTCTTTATTTTGCCCTCATCTTTGAAGAGTATTTTTCCCCAGATATAATTCTTAAAATAATCTTCAATTATTCATGATTTTTCCACAAAATGATAAAAACCTCAGAAGTTGTCTCTACTGGAAGAACCATTTCAAAGTTTCTTGCTCCTCACATAGGAGATCTAGCTAGTAAAGTCAAAATATCAATTTGCCAAGTAAGAAACCACCAAGCATTTCATAAAATAATAAACCGCTAGAAATGCTAAAGAATGTAAGTGTAGGAAAGAAAGTACTTACCTTTGAGGGGTATAAAAATGTCCAGAAGGTGGACTCATACACAAGATACAGATGGAAAAAATCATTAGGAAAGAACCTGATATCTGCAGCCATTACTATGGAACTCAGCAAGAAATATTTATCATAGTTTATATTTTTTGATTTTCAGCTTGGTATGGGTGTCCACTTTCCCAAATGCTTTATAAAAATACAGTTAGGTCCACCACAAATACTTGATTTAGTCACATATAAGAAGGCCTGGGGATACAGTATCTTTTAGTGATGACTTCAGGTAATGTGCTGCCAACTGCCAGCACCATTCATAAATAAACTAGTGGTCCTTATAGTGAGGATCCCAGACCAGCAGCACCAACATCACCTGAGAGCTTGTTAAAAATATAAATCCCTAGGCCCAACCCTGATGGCTTAATCAAAAAATGTAGGGCTAGCACAAGATTGTGTTTTTACAAACTGTCCAAATGATACTGAAGTGTATTTGGGACATGCTGGTTAATTACCTAGCGAATCAGAATGAGAGTGCCTTAGTTGGCTTATATCACCAAGATGTAAGGAAGAAAGCAGAAAAGAACAATTTGGGGCATTGGACAATTTCTAGATGCTGTTTGTTCTCCTTGTTGCCGTGACTCACACAATTTGCCTATCTTGCCTTTTTGGCCAGATTAGAGAGTACATATTTTCTATCTTTTCTCTACATGCAAAGGCATAAAACTGCAATAGGGCACATCAAAAATCCTCCAAATATTTGGCTTTCAGGCAAACTGAACTCACAAGATGTAGACTAGTGTTTAAGAACATGGACTTCAAGTATGTGAGGTCTGGATGGAAAGATCACAGTCCACAGGCTTACCACAGGTTGTATCACAGGCAAGTTGTCTAACATCTTTGAGTCTCAGTTTATTCACCTGTGAAACAGTGATTATTACACCAACTGAAACATTCACTGGGCAGACTCAGTGTGACGATTTATGAGAGGCAATTGCACAAAGCCTGTCATATAGTAAACACTCGTTGAATATTGTTCTCATTTCTAGATGCTTCCCTATATAGAAGCAACTGTCAATTGTGTGTTGCTGGGGAGGACAATGGAGAACACATACCTACTTACATAAAAAATCCATTTATAAACTTGGCATTTTCCTCCATCTTCATTAGAAGCTCAATCATCAACTCTTTAGCTACTGTTAAATAAAATTGATGGAAGCCAGGAATTTGAACAAGGCACCTGCATTTGTTCAAATCTATACAGAGTTTAACAACAATCACTAAGCTTTGGTTGATTTAAAAAGACCTTGTAGGCAATTAACCAATTAAGGTTTACTCAACTGACTCAGAGATTAAGGTGTAGTCAAGTGAGTTGTTTTCTATGCTTCGCTTCAGTTTCTCTATAAATGCTGTCAGTTCACATTTGTAGTTATAGTTCTCTACACATGCTTTGGCTCTGGGAACTTCCCAATCCTTGAATTGCTTTGGTCTTGTTTCACTTTACTTTGTTTTTCTATGCTCAAATAAAATTTACTAGATTTATTCAGTCTAAGGCATTTTCCTTTTCATACTGGTTAGTGATTATTCTTTGAAATAGGCAAGTAAAGATAATTTTTAAATATAAAAGTTTGTTTCTGTCCTATTGACATTTACTTATAATTCACCCAAAGTAGTTAAAGAATGATTTTAAAATAATTGATCTAATTTAATATCTTTCCATTAGCCAATAGATTTGGATTACCTAAGAATTGGCAAGTAAATTTATGTATCTATTACATATATAAATTTGTGTTAGTCTCTATTACATGTAAGACTTTGTGCCTTTTACAAATACTTAGTGTTTTTTTTCACCAATACATTTTAATAAATACTCTGGTATTAATTTGTGGAAAGATATATGCATGCATTTGTGCATGAAAAGATTATAGTTCATCTGTTACTTATCATGCCAAACACTGACCTCAGTCTTCCATCATTTGATTAATTTGGTCTTTATAGCTGAACAAAAATATAACAGACATTTTAGTTAGTCTGAGCTGCCCCACTTGATAACTGAGTCAAAATGTCTTCATAGATAGTAAAGTCACAAAGAACTTGAAGATCATTAGTTTTGAATGATAACAGGGTTGAAAAACCCCTTGGGACTAAAGAACTTATGTTTGGAGTTCTAAAAGCTAGTCCCTGTAAGATGAATGTAAATAGTACCTAGGAGGGCAGGTCTGTGCCAGATAGGATTACTAAAGGAAAACTACCTTTAGCTCCTAGTTTGTGGTTTAATTTGAATTTCATATAAAATCTAAGGAATAATTTATATTCCTAATGTCAGAGAGCTGTGAATTGCTACATTAAAGTCACATCTTCCTATAAATAAATATCTTTTTAATATGCAAAACACAGTATCACATTCAAGCAGAAACCTGTACAACATAAAAACAATGCACTGTTCCTCCTTACTCCTATTCTTATGATTCCTGCATGAACATACAACAATTGCACGAGGTAACAGAGCTGCCTTCTCTGCTCTATTAAACCTCACAGTATATTTTTATACTGAGCTTTATGTATACTGTACTCTGTTAACTTTTGTTCAATTTATTTATTATCTCAAAATCCATAGAGAAGTTTAAATTCAATTTAGTGAATTCCTTTTCAAAGGATAGAAATTTTAAAACCCACTTTTATAGTGATCCTTGGTGATAGGAAACCTTAAATTAAATGACTAATGTTTATAAGAAAGGTTAAAATGCCCAAACGGAAAGTAGAACTAAATCTATCAGGAGCAGGTAAGGAAATGTCTCCATTAAAAATAAGATTATCTAAGAAGTTTGCAGATTTCGATAAAAGATGAGTTTAGCTAATCAGGAAGGAACTTTATAAAGCAAACACAAGGGAAATGCCTGCAAAGCTGTTTTATTTTCCTTTAATTAGGTCCCAAAGTCCCTTTAGAGATGGCTACAAACTCTAGCCCTGCCCTGATGGAGATATAGGGAATGTGGTCATGAATGTTGACAATGTGTCTTTCATAGGCATTTTCAGTCAGTTTTTTCCAGGTTATGACCAAAAGATCTGACAAGAATATTTTTTAGAAGAGGAAGTTTATTTGGTTTGTGTTGTTTCAGAAATCTCAGTCCTAAATGGCTGACTCTGTTCCTTGGGGCCTTAGATGAGGAAGGACATCATGGTGGAAGGGTGTGGCAGAAGAAAGTGGTTCAGAACATGATACCAGGAAGCTGAGAAACACAGTTCCACTCTCCTGGGATAAAATATATACCCCAAAGGCATGCCCCCAATGACCCACCTCCTCTGGCCACACCCCACCTGCCCTACAGTTATCACTCAGTTAATCCATTAAAGTGGATTAATACACTGTTAAGACTCTCATAAAGCCATCTTTCACCTCCTAGCTTTCTTGCATTGTTTCACACATGAGCTTTCATGGGACACCTAACATCTAAACCACAACAGCAGGACATCATCTTTATCCTGGTGAATGGCTTAACATCTAAGTGTCTGACCAGGTCTCCCTCTGGCAGAAAACTCATATTTCCTGTCAGGTTCTCTGTGGCTCTTGTCTGAACTGTACCCAGTTTGTTATTACCCAAAGAACCACTCTCTAGGAGAGCCCTAACTGGTAGAAGAGTTAGTTTCTGTGTGTTAGTCTGGTGAGACCTCAAGGAAGCAGCAAAACCAAACCACAAAATAATAGTTTTATTATTTATAGATCCACAAAGTAGCAGGCAGCATGCCTTGCAGGGTATGGAGAGTGGGGATGCAGTATCCAGGACACCCTCATGAAGCAGAGGGGGAACACGAGAACAGGGGATGACACCTGTTCTTAAGCGCCATGGTCCCTACTCCTTTGGCTTCTCTGTGGAATGTGCATTACCTAGTTTAAAGAACACATACATGAAGGCAGAAGTTCTTTTCATGACTCTGCAATTAACCATTAGGTTGTACTGTGTTTAGCAGCTATGGGTGTGTTGGTTTGGGGTCAGTGAAATGAGGACTAAGCAGACCACATCACAACCACATCTGAAAGGAAGGTTTTAACTCATTCAGACACATTATGTTCAGGACTAAAAATGGATGTTTTTATGGTTTGGATGTGAGGCGTTCCCCAAAAACTCACATGTTAGACAATGCAAGAAGGTTCAGAGGAAGAATAATTGGGTTGTGAGAGTCTTGAACAAATCAGTGAATTAATTCCCTTATAGGGATTAACTGAGTGGTAATGGAAATGGTAGGGTATAACTGCAGGAGATAGAAATGGGGGTGTGACTTTGGAGTATGTATTTGCATATGGCATGCGGAGACTATCTCTCTGCTTTCTGATCATCATGTGAACTGCTTCCCTCTGCCACACTCTTCTGCCATGATGTTCAGCCTCACCTGGAACCCAGAGGAATAGAGCCAGCTGTCTATGGATTGAGACCTCTGAAACCATGAACTCTGAATAAATTTTCCTCCTCTACAATTGTGCTGATTGGTTCTTTCAGACATAGCAGAAAAAAAAAAAAAACTATCTGAATCAGATGCCAAGGCAGCAACTCTGTTAAACAAATTTATGACAAAATCATTTTTCTTAGTGCTGGAATCTGAGAATATAGCACAAAAGAAAAAAAAAGTTAAGGTCAGTAAAATTTTATAAAATCCTAGTAGGAGAAACAAGTTAAACTCAGATGAATACATCTGGAATATTTTGCTAATAGACTTAACACAAATATTTGAAAAGTAAAGATATTCATAAGGTGTATTAGTAAAATAAATTATAACTCTAAAGAAAAAAAGGTCTCTCCACCTCAATACCCATGCCTCTATTTGCATACAGCACAGACTTGGCAGGCTTTCTAAAATTTAAATTATATGATTTTCTCCCTTGCATGCTGATTATAGTAGTCCTCCACCATCTCCAGCAAGTTCTCTTCAAAGGTCTCAAGTGATTTAATTCTGAGACATTCAGTGGTTTTAAATCTTAATGTGACAGCATTGATTTGGCAGATCTTTAACACTATCTTTTCTAATACATGAATTCCACCCATATTATTTTTCACACACTATCTTCTACTGCCATTAAAATATGGTGTCAGCTGGGTATGATCCTGGTGACTCACAAGGCTGAGGCAGTTAGACTGCAAGTTCAAGGCCAGCATCAGGAACTTAGTGAGGCCCTGAGTAACCTGGGAAGACCCTGTCTCAAAATAAAAAATAAAATAAAAGTCCTGGGGATGTAGCTCAGTAGTAAAGTGCCCCTGGGTTCAATTCCCAGTACCAAAAATAAATAAATAAATAAATAAATACATAAATAAATAAAATAATGTGATTCCAATCTCTGAAATAAAAGCTATTTGCACTTCTTTCCCTACAGTGGTAACTTTCTTTCATCTATTTTTATTATATGACCATCTTTCTTTTTGTGAATTTCCTGTTTAAAGACCTCTCCTTTTCCTACTATGCCTGAAAATAAATCACAGTATATTGGAGGTGGAATGTGTGCTACAACAGCAGAAAATTTGTCATAAGTATTCTCAATTGCTTATCTTCTATTTGAACAGAACTCATACCTGAAGAAGCCCTTCCCACATCAGATAGTTTTCATTACAGAGATTTTTAAAGAAAAAAATTTTAATCCATTGTTGAAATTTTCATCATAGTAAGCCAAACATATGGTCTTATCTAGGATAAGCAAGTGGTCTTTGACAGGAGTGAGACTCTGTAGTCATTTCTAGGCATTCTCTTTGGCTCTCTACTCACTGTTTTCTAGAAATGAGATCATAAACAATTCCTTGCCATCCTTTCAATTTTCTGATTTTCTGAGATTCTTGGCAGCTTCTCTGATATTGCTCTCCCAACCCTTTCAAAGACTTTGAAAACACCTTAATCCCCTGCATTTTAGATCTTTTCCTGATGAGAATTCCTAAGATTGGTGCCTGTTTTCCTTTGACCAAAACTGAATAATAATGCATAATCTTTGTTAGTTTATCTACTTTTTTTGCCCAGATTATTAATCAGGGACAATGAAAGAACTGACAGTGCTAATAACTTATATCAATTACTTTACACTATTGATTCCTATAAAATTGTGTTCAATCATAATCCCAAAGTTACATTCAGGTCATCTATTTCCAAAGAAAATAATGCATTTTCTGTGTTTTTGATGTATTTAAAAAAATTATGAAACAATACTAAATTCCTTCTGGTGACATGGGATATTAACAACTTGAAGTGGATTTTAAATAGTTATTAACAGGTACTCATAGAGAAAACAGAATAGGTAGAATACATTTGTTTGGATACTAAGGCTTCAGTGGTTTTTAAAAACCTTTTCCTTTTACCCTCTTGGAGACTGTGGTCTAGAGAGATACAAATTCCTTACTTTCCAAAGATTTTCTTTCTCTTTAGTTCATTTACATTAACATCACTTGGTAATTTTCACAAATTTTCTTTCTTTGTCAATCATGTCTACATGCAAATACCAGAAAAATACTGTAATTCATTTCTATTTATCTTATGATTTACATCCAGCAACAGCTTCTGAATGTGCCCCTCCATGTTATACTCTATAGCAGAATATTTAAGACTCTTTGCAATTTAATCCAATATTCGTTCAAACTTATCCCAAAGTGATAACTAACATTTAACACTGTGTTATGAGACACGTTCTTTGACTAGTTTGAAGGCATTTTCTTATAGCTGACAATAAGCATATAAGGTCTATAATCTTAAGCTCATTTTTTTTTCAGATAATGAAATTGAAACTCAGAGAACTTGTATCATCATTGAAGTTAATGCAGATAATTAATTCTGGATATGGAATTTAAACCTAGTGCTATTTGATACTAGAAATGAAGCACTGTAATAAGCTAAGAAATGGTCCTCAAAGATATAAGATCCTAATACTTGAAACTTGTAACTTACTTTACATGGAAATAACTATTGAGATGGAATTTACTGAACAATCTTCAGATGGGACAATTGTCCTATATTTTCTGGGTGAACCCTAAATGCAATCACAAATATGATGATAAACAAGATGGAGAGGCACATTTGACAGAGTATACAGAAATGAAAGGAATGTGGCCATCATAAATCAGTGAATACGGGTGGCCACCAAAATGGAAAAGGCAAAGATTCTCCTCTGGAGTCTTTGGATAAAGCACAGTCCTGACAGCACTTTAATTTTGGTTTATTTATTCTGATTTTAAGATTTTTGTCTTCAGGGTTGGGGAAAAACACACTTCTGTTGTTTCAAGCCACCAAGTCTGTGATAATTTCTTATAGCAGCCAAATAAAACTCATATGAGCATTGAAACCTTACACTATGCTCTGCAGACAAATTCTCTGATTCTCAAAGACAACTCAATCTGAAAAGGAATTAGAGGGTGATGACCACAGGGCTTGGTTTTAAGGGGATTACTTTACTATCTTTTGTTTTTCTTTTTTTTTCTTTTGGTATTGGAGATTAAATTCAGGGAAACTCGATTACTGAGCCACATCCCCAGCCCTATTTTGTATTTTATATAGAGACAGGGTCCCACTGAGTTGCTTAGCGCCTCGCTTTTACTGAGGTTGACTTTGAACTTGTGATCCTCCTGCCTCAGCCTCCGGAGCCCCTGGTATTACAGACATGTGCCACAGCACCCAGAAAGGGCATTCCTTTCAAGACTATCTGAGTCTAGGTAGAGAAACCTAACCCTAAAGGAAATGATATATCTGAGACTGGGAATAATCTTACAAAATATGGTACCAAATCAGAGTGGAAACATCAAGATTTAGTTGGGTAAAATTAAACCTGAATATTATTTTAGTATTTTTTGGTTTTCAAATACCAAAAGAAAACGTGGTCCTTGAAGTCATGGCAAAGCAATTCCTGAAAAATAGTGATAACTGGTTGTCCCTGAAGAAAACAGTGGCCATGCTGTAGTAAAGCAGGTTAGATGAGTGAAATTGCAAAAATTGCTGATGGGTGAAAAATCAAACTGATGTGTGATTTAATAAAACAAGCAACATAAAAGCAGATGCATAGTCACATGCCAGGCCTTTGTATTTGACAGATCCTACAGAGCATTCTTATCAGTAAGTGTGAGCAACAAAAAGATTTCAGGATTAGTGTAGAGGTTTTTACCCCTTAGAGTTAGAGATCTCTCAGAAACAAGAAACAATTAATTAAGCACAATTACATCAGTTAAAAAATATTAAATTGGTGCTCACTCTGGCAGCATACATACTAAAATTGGAATACAAAGAAGATTGTAATGGTCCATGTGCAAGGATCACACAGATTCATGAAGTTGTCCATGTTTTTTAAATGTTAGGTCACATTTGAAAGTAAGTTAATGAGTTACTTTTGAATTCTGAACTCAGACTGTAAAATAAAAGAAGAGCTTAGAATGAGATAATCCAAGCTCTGAAAGAAAATAATTGCCAGCCATGATTCCTATACCTATCAAAGCTATCTTTCAAAATTGAAGAAGAAATAAAAATCTTTCCATGATGAAGATAAACCAAAAAAACAAATGTCCACTAAGCCAGCACCACAAATATACTCAAAGATATATTACACACAGAACTAAAAATGAAACCACAGAGCTCTCAAATAGATGATTCTCTCAGAGAGCAATTAAATAAATTAAAATTAGGACTAAATTAAACATAAGACAAAGCCCATATGACAGAAAATAACAAACATCTATTCATAATAACTCTGAACATAAGTGATTTAAGCACTTCAAGGAAAACACATAAATTTGCAGATTTTTAAAAAAGTTTTAACTATATCTGGTCAGCAAGAAAATCATCATATGGGCAAATATATCCACAAGCTGAAAGTAAAAGAATTGAAAACTATCTTTCATGTGAATGTAGTCCTAAAAAAAGTTGGAGTACATATTTTCATATCTGACAAAGCAAATTTCAAGGAAAAAGTAATCAGAAGAGATAAAAATGGTTACTACATGTTGGTAAAGGGAACAATCCAACAAGAAGATATACCAAAAGCAAATATTCATGCCCCAAATGTCAGTGCATCTAACTACATAAAACAAACACTTCTTAACATTAAATTTCAAATAGACCCCAATACAATAATACTGGGTGATTTCAATACACCCCTCTCACCAGTAGACAGGTCATCCTGATGTAAAGTAGCAATAAATCTACTTGCAACCTAAATAACACCATAAATTGAATGGACCTAACAAATACATATAGACTATTTCATCCAAAGCAACTGGATTCACTTTCTTCTCAGCAGCTTCAGGACCTTTTGAAAAATAGACTATACTCTACATTACAAAGCCAGTCTTAGCAAATACAAAAAATAATAATCTTATGCATCTTATCACATCATAATGTAATGGAATTAGAAATTGACAGTAAGAAAAATTATAGAAATCACATAAGTGTGTGAAGATTGAAAAATGGTTTTTTGAATGAGAAGTTGATCATAGTAGAAATGAGAAGAAAAATTTATAAATTTATATAATCAAATGAGAATAGTGATGGAATATATCAAAATCTCTGGGACACTATGAAAGAAGTTCTAAATGGAAAATTAATAGTATTGTGTCTCTATTAAAAGAAAAAAAGAAACATTTTCAAGAAAATCTAATGCTACGTATCAAGGTCCTAGAAAAGAAGAAATTAATTAATAGGTACAAATAATAAAGGTTAAAAAGCAGAGCCAAAATTAATGAAATTGAGAAAAAAAAGTACAAAGAACAAATGCAACAGGCTTTGTTCTTTGAAAAGACAAACAACATCAATAAACCCTTATACAAACTAACCAAAAAAAAAAAAGAAAGAGAAAAGCCAAATCAATACACTAAGAGATAAAAAAGGAGATACCATCACAGACATTTCTGCAAAACAGAAGATCATTACAGACTATTTTGAAAATTTGTATTCCAATAAATTAATTAGAAAAATATTGACAAATTTCTAGAAGATATTGACAAATTTCTAGATACTTATGACCTACCAAAATTGAACCAAAAGTATATAGAACCAAACCAATCTCAAACAATGTAATTGAAATAATAATAGAAATATTTCCACAAAGATAAATCCAGGACAAAATGGATGCTCAACTGAGTTCTTCAAGACTTTTAAAGAAGAACTAACACAAATTCTCTGCAAATTGTGGCAATTCGTCTAAAGACTAAGAATTGAAATACAAAGGGAGGGAACACTCCCAAATTCATTCTATGAAAACAATATCACCCTGTTACCAAAACCAGATAAAGCTACATAAAAACAGAAAGAAAGATCAATATCGTTGATTTACATATATTAAAAATCCTTAATAAAATATTAGCAGATCACATCTAAAAGTTTAAAAACCAGGACCATCAAGTTGGTTTCATCCCAGGAATGCAAGATAGTTCAGTATATGTTAACAAATAAATATTATTCATCACATAAAAAATAACAAGGACAAAAATCACAAGATCATCTGAAGAGAGGCAGAAGAAGTCTTTGACAAAATTCACCATCATTCATGTTAAAAACACTGAGGAAACTAAGGAAGTACAAACCTAAATACAATAAAGACCATATATGACAAACCCTAGTCATCATCATACTCAACAGAGACAAATTGAAAGCATTTCCTCTACAATCATGAATAAGACAAATATGTCTACTCTTACTCCTATTCAATATAGTTCTTGAAACTAGCCAGAGCAATGAGGTAGGAGAAGGAAATTAAAGAAATACAGTGGAAAAAAGAAGTCAAGTTATCTCTGTTTGTTGATGACAAGATACTGTACTTAGAATATCCAAAATCTCCATCAGAAGACTTCTTGAGCTGATGAATAAATTCAGCAAAGTTCCTGGATACATGATCAACACAGAATAATCAATAGCTGCCCTATATTCCAAAAATAAGTCCCCCAAGAAATCAAGTAAAGCTGGGCATCATGGCCCATGGCCCACTGACCTGTAATTGCAGCAGCTTGGGAGACTGAGACAGGGGAATCATGATTTCAAAGCCAGCCTCAGCAATAGTGAGATGCTAAGCAACTCAGTGAGACCCTGTCTCTAAATAAAATACAAAATAAGACTGGGGATGTGACTCAGTAGTCAAGTGCCCTTGAGTTCAATCCCTGGTTCCCACTAACCCACCCCCAAAAAAAGAATCAAGCAAGCTATTTCATTCACAATAACCTCAAAAAATTACCTGGAAATAAATCTAACTAAGGAGATGAAAGATCTCTACAATAAAAATTACAAAATACTAAAGAAAGATATTGAAGAAGACCTTAGAGATGGAAAGACTCACCATGATCAGGAATAGGTAGAATTTGTGTCATTAAAATTACTATACTATCAAAATCAATCTCCAAATTCAATGCAGTACCCATCAAAATACCAATAACATTCTTCACAAAAATAGAAAAAAAAAAGTCCTAAAACTTATAGAGAAAAATAAAAGACCCTGACTATCCAAAGCAGTCCTGAAAAACATGAATGAGACTAGAGGTATCACAATATTTTATTTTGACTTATACTACAGAGAAACAGTAATAAAAACAGCATAGTATTGGCATAAAAACAAATAAACAGATAGGAAGGCCAATGGAATAGACTAGAAGACTCAGAGAAAATTCCATGTAAATATCTGATCCTTGACTAAGATACCAAGAGCACAAGTTGAAAAAAGATAACCTTTTTCTTTCTTTCTTTCTTTCTTTTTGCTTTCTTTCTTTCTTTCTTTCTTTCTTCTTTTTCCTTCTTTCTTTTGTATTGGGGATTAAACTCAGGGGCACTTTACCATTGAGATAAGTCCTCAGCCTTTTTATTATTATTATTATTTTGAGACAGGTTCTCTCTACTAAGATGCTTAGGACCTCACTAAGTTTCTGAGGATGGCCTTGAACTTGCAGTGTCCTACCTCAGACTCCCAAATCTCTGGAATTACAGGTGTGTGCCCCAGTGCCTGTCAAAAGGAAAGCCTTTTAACATATGGTTCTTGAACAACTGAATAGCCATATGTAAAGAATGAAACTAGATCCCTACTTCTCCTGCACAAAAATCAAATTGAAGCTGATGAAAGACATAGGAATTAGAGCAGGAAAAGTGAAAATGCTAGAAGAAAACATAGGGCCAACACTCCAGACTCCTTGATAAGATGCCTCAAGAAATAAAATGAAGAATCAATAAGTTGGTTAGCATTAAATTAAAAAGCTTCTGCACATGAAGGAAACAATTAGGAAAAGGAAGTAAGAGACTACAGAATGGGAGAAAATCTTTGCTAGCTATTCGAATTGGGAATTACCAATCCAAATATATAAGGAACTCAAAAATCTTAATACACACACACACACACACACACACACACAACACAGACATAAATATCATAACCCACTTAATAAACAGACAAAATATCTTAAAAGACATTTCTCAAAAGAAGAAATACAAATGACTCATAATTACATGAAAAAAAGTGTTCAACATCATTAGTATTCAGGGAGATGGAAATAAAATCCATACTGAAATTTCATCTCACCCCACTCAGAATGGCAATCAACAATAATGCAAATTAGAATAATTGTTGGCAAGAATGTGTGGTAAATGATACACTTATACATTATTGATGGGACCACAAATTAGTAAAACCACTTTGGAAAGTAGTATGATGATTCTTCAAAAGACTAGGAATGGAACC
This sequence comes from Sciurus carolinensis, assembly GCF_902686445.1. Classification (NCBI taxonomy): domain Eukaryota; kingdom Metazoa; phylum Chordata; class Mammalia; order Rodentia; family Sciuridae; genus Sciurus; species Sciurus carolinensis. Next base: position 278,937 of record NW_025920145.1, read on the forward strand.
AGTCAGGTATCCCACTCCTTGATATTTATCTAAAAGAATTAAAATCAGTAATACTTTGCATATCAATGTTGATAGAATCACAATCCAATGTTGATAGTATCACAATCCACAATAACCAAGTTACAGAACCAGCCTACATGCTCATCAACAGATGAATGGATAAAGAAAATGTGGCACATATACGTGATGTAATTCTACTCAGTCATGAAGAAGAATTAAATTATGTCATGAGTTGGTCAAAGAATGGGACCAGAGAACATCATGCTAAGTGAAATATGCCAGACTCTCAAAGTCAAAGGTTAAATGTTCTCTCATATTCAGAATAGAGAGAGAAGAAAGGTATTTAGAAAGGGGATTTCACACAAATGGAATAGAGACAAAAATAGAATAGAGGGCAGTAGAGTAGAAGCAGAAGACCAAGATGGAGAAAGGATGGGAGGGAAACAAAATATTGAGAAATAAAGTTGACCAAATTATGCTATGTGCATGTATAAGTATACCACAATGCATTACACTTTTATATATTACTGTAATGCAACAATTTAATAAAGAAATTAGTTGGTTAAAGGAAGATCAATAGAGTAGAGGAAGGGGATCAAAGAGGAAGGAGGAGAGAAAGGTATAGTATCGGTGATTGAAATGAAGAAAATTGTTGTATGCATTTACAAGTGTCAAAATGAACCTCACTATCATATACAACTAAAATATACTAAACATTAAAAATATATTAAATCGAAGAGCCAGGTGCGGAGGTGCGTGGAGTGGAGCTCAGGGCTGCGGAGGGGAGCGGAACTGAGCGGCTGGGAGGGCCTGGCTAGGCCAGCGGTGCAGAGACGTCAGTCGAGCGGCGGCGTACATGCGCTTTTGACATATTGGAGTTTGTCTTTAATATTTCATAGGCTTTCTTGATCATGGATGGTGAAGACATATCAGATTTTTCAAGTTTAAAGGAAGAAACTGCTTATTGGAAGGAACTTTCCTTGTATAAACAAAGCTTCCAGGAAGCTCGTGATGAGCTAGTTGAATTCCAAGAGGGAAGCAGAGAATTAGAAGCAGAGTTGGAGTTACAGTTAGTACAGGCTGAACAAAGAAACAGAGACCTGCAAGCTGATAACCAAAGACTGAAATATGAAGTGGAGGCATTAAAGGAAAAACTAGAACATCAATATGCACAGAGCTAAAAGCAGGTCTCACTATTAGAAGATGATTTAAGTCAGACCAGGGCCATTAAAGAGCGGTTGCATAAATATGTGTGAGAGCTGGAACAGGCCAATGATGACCTGGAGCGAGCAAAGAGGGCAACAATAGTTTCACTGGAAGACTTTGAACAAAGGCTAAATCAGGCCATTGAAGGAAATGCATTTTTAGAAAGTGAACTGGATGAAAAGGAATCTTTGCTGGTTTCTGTACAGAGGTTAAAGGATGAAGCAAGAGATTTAAGGCAAGAATTAGCAGTTTGGGAAAGAGAACAGGAAGTGACCCGAAAGTCAGCTCCCAGTTCTCCCACGTTGGACTGTGAGAAGATGGATTCTGCTGTCCAGGCTTCACTTTCCTTGCCAATCACTCCTGTTGGCAAAGGAACGGAAAACAGTTTTCCTTCACCGAAAGCTATACCAAATGGTTTTGGAACCAGTCCACTAACTCCTTCTGCTAGGATATCAGCACTAAACATCGTGGGGGATCTCTTACGGAAAGTGGGGGCTTTAGAATCCAAATTAGCAGCTTGCAGGAATTTTGCAAAGGACCAAGCATCACGAAAATCCTATATTTCAGGGAATGTTAACTGTGGGGTGATGAATAGCAACGGCACAAAATTCTCTCGATCAGGGCACATGTCTTTCTTTGACAAAGGGGCAGTGAACGGCTTTGACCCAGCTCCTCCTCCTCCTGGTCTGGGCTCTTCGCGTCCCTCGTCAGCTCAGGGTATGCTGCCTCTCAGTGTGTGAGTGCCCGGCTTCCAGGTGGGGGCTCCTGCCCTCCTCCAACAGCCCAGGACACCCACGCCTCACCCCTTGGTGCCTGGGCCCAGCCCTGTGCCCTTCCGTCTGCCTCCCCATGACTGGCAGAGGGCAGGCTGCATGCAGTGGTGGCTGCTGGGCCCTGCCCAGCCCCAGGACTCTGCGTGATATCAATACTGGCTATTTTCTCTTCTTGCCATAGTGCCGTTGGTTTCACATGATTGCACTTTTGTGGGTCACAAGGTGATACATACGTGTATTACTTGGTTACTGGATGCAGAAGTATCATTCATCACACCTGCCTCATAGCCCCCACTCTGCTGTACTGATAGGATTTAGTTGTGTTTAGGACATTTCAAATTTTCTAGAAGTTTTTCCCCAAATCAGGTTTATATGTGCCCTTCTTCTGAGCTCCCACTCATGCATCTTCAGTGTTCATGATCATGTGTCCCCCAACTCCATCCCCACAGTTTGGACCTTTATCTGGCAGAGTCAGGAAGGTCAGTGAATTAGGAAACATTGTCTGTACCTTCTGATTTTACGTAAGCAGTTACCATTCCATACACTTGCCTCCCAAAGCAGCAAGATACCCGTCTGAGTTGCAGGTGGCGGGAACCTCCAGGCCTGGGCACTCAGGCTGAACCTGTGCTGCTGCCTCCTCCACGTGCCTCAGAGGTGGGTGGCAACCTCCTCGCCAGCTTTCTGGTCCTTCAGTAGTTAAATGACATCTTCAGAACATTTTTGTTTTCTCTTCTGAGGGTCCATCCAATTGCATTGGGAAGGATTGAATGACTGATTCCAGGGGCTGGCTTGTGCCAGATCCTGGTGGCAGACTGACCAAAACTGGTTGTCCCTGTGCATCCTTTGATTACTCTCATGCTGCATTTACTGTTTACATTTGTTTTATTGTACAGAGGTTTGTAAACATTATTGCCTAAGATATTTGTATATAACTTGGGCTTTGTACTTTTATTTATTCAGAACTCATATGGCATGTTAATGACTTATGATGGTGTCCTACTCTGGGGCAGCTGTATACGATCATCATGTGGCTAAAAAAGAAAAAAAAATACTTCCCCTGAAAAAAAAATATCTTTTAATGTGGAAACAATAAATTTCACAGAAAAAAAATATATTAAATCAACTGGCTTATTATTAACCCAAATGACATTCTTTTTCCATAATCATTTTAACATATTAAATTATCAGGTGAAGTGAACATATAATTACAACACATCAAAACTATTGAAATACAGTAGAAAATGAAGGCAAATTTTATATATACTTAGAGCGGTGAATGTCTAAGCATAAAAAAGGTAAACCATAAAGAATAAAGTTGGCAGACAATGGTGTGTAACTTAGGAATTCTGAGACATGACAAAATAGGACAAATGGTAACAAAAGGCCAATAAAAACTTGGGGAAAATCTTTTTCATGATAAATTTATACAATTACTGTGCCTTAAATGATTTTATAAACCAATGAGAAAAAAAGAAAGCACTATATGCTTCAAACCAAACTAGGGTATACAATCAGGAAACACAGTCACAAAAATACAGTTAGAAAAGGTACAGAGAAAATGACAAATAAACATCATTAATATCAAGAAATTTAAAAATACAGAATTGGATGCTATTTTAACCTATCAAATTATAAAATGTGAAAAATGTTGAAATATGTAAGTGTTGTAAAACATACCAGAAAAACAGACAGTCATATACTGCTAGCAAAAATAGTATATTTAAATTTATGAATCTTAAAATAAAGATGATAATAAACATAAAAATTGAGCTTCATGTGTTTCCTTTCCTCTTAGTATATAATCTGAGAAATGGGCAAAGCCACATGTTATTCACTGAAAACTGATTGAAATTGGTCAACACCAAAGTCAATTTATGAACAGTGAAGAACTGAATTATTCATTATGGTACCTTCATTTAATGAAATATTGTTGGACCATTAAAAGGATTGCTGAATACTGAATTGCAGCTTTTACATAAAATTAAAAGCATATTAGAAAATAATGCAGTCAGTATAAGCATTTCTATTGAAAATACATGTGCAGTATGTACAATGCTTATGTCATAGTATTAGGATTATGGGTGTTGTTATTGCTTTTCTTTCTTAGCTATATTTAAATAAGCTATATTTAAATATTTTCAAACAGTGAAAATGAATATCTCCTTTTGTGGTAAAATAAAAGGATTTTAGCAACTTAAGAGTTAAGAAATTATTAAAGGAATCAGCAGCTGGTCTTTAACCAAGACATTATTAAATTAATGTGTATTATTCAATAAAATCCAAAGCCATATTATTTAAGATAGACACAAGTAAGCATGTACCCCTGATAAGTTTGTTGCCTGGGGGGCCCATTCTTTGAGCAAGAAAGACTTTCTACCAAGCATTACATGGCTATTCATGTACATGCTGGCTCCATCTCTAATGAAACTTTCTCTTCTCAGTGGTTCAGGAAACAAATGCTTAATGTAAGAACAAACTCTAATGCTAACTGTGAAGACCACACTTCAGGGCAATAAAGATCATTGGTTTGAGGAACTGATGTATATGTTATCAGTCACTATATCAGAAGATCATATTGATGGTATAAAAATGATTCATATGGGATTTAGCATGTTCATACTTTCAAATTCTTGTCTCAATAAAGATAAATAAGGTAAAGGACATTTGCCTTTATGTAGTTGAGGAGTGTTTCTCTCCAAGTTTTGTACAACCAAAACATTTCTTTTTATCTATGACCTAGACTAAACTCACTTCTTAGTGATGTGGGCCACAGGAAAAGCATTTTTTAAATTTAAATAATGAAACAAAATTTTTAATTCTTGAATGCAATGTGACTGATATAAAAGTTATAATTTTATTATATAAACAAAAGTAGCTATATCTTTAGCAACATAACAAGAAGTCACATATTTTGAATGTCTTCTTAAACTTTATATATTTCTATATATATATGTATAGAATAATTCCATATATATATAAATATATAGCAAATATGCTACTTAATCACTCTCTACTTGTGTGTTATTTTAGAAAAGGTATGCAGTCTTAAATTCAAGTCATTCTAGTCCATTTTTAAAAACTACTTATAAGTTAACAATTTTTGAATAAAGTCAAAACTTGTAATTTAACTCACTTAATTAAAAATGTATTACTGATATGTATAAAAATGTAGAAAATAAGCTCTTAACTCCAGGTTAGTCTAAATTAATGGCATCTTTCTTGTTTCTTAGAGTTATAATCAATGGATTACATTCAGTCTGTGGTAATTCAGTTAGAATCCCATTTGCCTGCAAGTATTAAAATGGTTAAAAAAAGATGTCAACACTTAATTGGGATTTGGCGATTTTAACTTTAATATTTATTTTGGTAAAACAATTAACAAAAAATGGTATTTAACAATTTTTTACAATTAAAAATGTGGATCTGTTAGATATTTTATTTGGAGAATATAAAGGCAACTAAATTGATCTATAAATTAGGAGCTAATTTTCTTACTAAAGAAGGCTCTATGAAGACAGTAAATCTGGTAATGATCTCTAAATGACTAAAGTTTTAAAAATTTTTATTCTAGCAGAGCAGAAAATATACTATTATCAGTTTACTGAAGCTTTGATCCATATTAATATCCAACACTATATAGATAATGATATTCAGAGTTATCAGATACAGTTTGCATTTTTATGTGACTTTTAGTTTACAATGTCAAGAATGTTCAAACATACAATATAGATAGGGATGTAGGTACACTTGTGGCAGTGGGGACTAGGACTCATTTTCACCTGAAAAATAATGATTAGCAGGATTAAACACAAAGAAAAATCTGAATACTTCTGTGCTTCTCAAATAAGAAACATGTTTAAGAAATTGTGTTCTCATCTGCCTAGCAGTTTTGAATGACAGCTCATCAAATAAAGTTTCTCAACAACATGCAATCCAGCCCTGAAATCCCAAAGAGTTAAAATATCTTTTATCCCCATATAATCAATAAGATTTCTATGTTTGTTTTAGTTTCAGTTCGAAAGAAAGACAAAGTCATTTTAATTATAACTACAGAAATAAGAAAATATATAGGCAAAACGTTTGAGAAAACACACTGGGTATCATAACGAATGAGGTGAGCTAGAGGGTATCATGAAATTATATTTTTAGGTCCATTCGGACTAAACCATTTTTTCCCAAACTATTTCCCAATTATAATAGTTATAATTAAAGTTCCCAATTATAATAGTTACAATATATAACTTTGATTTTATGTTTTAAATGCAGTTACCCTGGAACAATTTTTTTTCTTCTGAAATACTTTGTTCTGAAAAAGTAAAAATGTCACTAGAGTTCCAGAAAAATGAACCTACAATGATCAAAACTGGCATCAGGAAGTGGGAAAGCTACTCTTTTTAAGCATGCCTTCCCACTTCCTGCCATGTAAATCCCTGAGGATAGGTATATTCTCGCACCCTCTAGGAATGATAGTAAAAATAGATTCCCAAATCTGTGCCCAGAGATTTTGATCCGAGAGTTTCAGAATCTACATTTATGTGTAGATATATATAGATAGTGTTTATGCATACATTTTTATATGTGTTTGTATGGGTGTGTGTGTGTGTGTGTGTAAATTTTCTATGGTCCTTGATCTACATCTTGAGAAATTTTGTCCAAATATTCTATGAGCATAGTTAGAAATCACTAACTATGTATAGGTTTTCTAATGAACATCACTCTATGTGAATAATGAACTCTGGAGAACTTAGTTTTGCCTAAGGGGGAGATTTCTTCCCCCTAAGAAATCTAATCAACCACATGATATGCATTTAGTCAAATAAAATGGATTTTAGGATCGAGGACATTAAATTGTGTTCTTTTTAGGCCTCTGGCAGTAGAAATAAATAAACTGGGCTAAAAAAACTGTTTCTATAAGATAAAAATGATCACAAAGCTTATGGTACTTAGCTATGAACCAATATACTTAATATTATAGAAAGATTGCCTGGACCCAAAGAGTCGGTCAATTAAATTGATTTTGAAAGTCCGAGTACAAGATTCTGAAATCATTAAATTACAACACTGCAAAATTTATTGTACTATAAGCATATTTAAGCTTGAATGAACTATATAAGCTCAGATGCTGGATGATCTAAATATATTGATTCAGTAATGTACAAATAGCAATTTAAAGAAAATTCAGCTGAGGAGAACTACTATTTTTACCAACTTTCCTAGTAGTTGCTAGAGCATAAATAGATACAAACTCATTCTGTTTTTATTTTTTAAAATAGATTATGGGTTTTTTTCCCCAAAAATACCAAGAAAAAAAAACTTTTTCTATAAAATGTTCTCTCTCATTGCATAATTTACAGGAAATGGAAAATTCATCCATTACCAATCTCAAGAGGACATAGAAATTACAACCGATGTTATCTTCATCAAATGTATTTTGCTCTGTTATTTCATTGAATTACAGTTGAGGACTGTTTTCATTTCTATGTATCATGATTACAATATTAGGAAAACACAAGGCCAGACATACTCATATTGGCCCTGCTGAGCACTATGCAAGGAGATTCCACACAACAAGCTCTGTGCTGCCTCTGCCTACCCTTAACAGAAGAGATGACTTTTCTAAATACAAAGCATTGAAAGAACTAGTGTGTGGAATGGTGTCACTCTCCCAAAAACAACTAAAAAAAATAAATAAATAAAACACAACCCTAATTTTACAACTCAGAGTTCATTTCCAATGTACAAAGGCTAGTCCATTAAAGTATGAATATGAAAAAAATAGAATGTCATTTCAAATTTCACTCCATTTAGCTTATATCATTTCATTTACATGATGAAAAACATACATGCTAATACCCTATGACTCAACTACACAGTGAAAATTTCCCTCCACATTCCTACCCTACCGTAACTCTTCCAGACATTGCTTTGTTAAGTGTTTAAAGTTGGAGAATAATTTGAAATTAACCAATGTGCTTTTTTCTCTTCTACTTGCTTATAAATGATCTTTCCCATCCTGAGCCAGAAGCAATCTTTGCCTTAGGGAGAGCTGAGAGAGTGTGTGAAGAGAAAGAAATAGTTGACATAAAACCTTCTTGATTTTCAAGACTGGAGTTTAAAACTCTTTCAGAAACAATGGCTTTAAAAATGTGGCCTTAAATCTGCTGCTTAGAAAAAAAAATGTGGCTTTAAATTTCTAGAGCCAGACTACCAGAGAGAAAAAAGCATTTTCTAAATTAGTATAGCTTGCCTTTAAATATTAAATATAAAAAATAAAACCTGGAAAACTGAGCTTGGAGTTTTACTCTAAGCCACACAATAGGCTGTAAGGTGCATAAGAACTATTTCCTACCACAAAGTAAAAAATACCAATGCTTCTTGACTAGAGAGAAGGGGAGAGAAAGGAAGACAAGAGGAGATACAGACCCAGAGGCCACTACCTTCTTCATGATTTGTTATCATGGAGAACACATCCATGGAATGTTATCTGACTACTAAGTATTCCTATTAATAATATGTTTAATTTTCTGGCTTTTAGTCTGTAATCCTAGAACACCAGACATTTAAAAATAATGCAACAAGTGGAAAATGCTAGTGCCTGGGATTCCTCCAGTATTTGCATCTACTGGAGGTGGTGGGTTGAGGGGAGATTCAAGCAAGTTATTGGCTTATATAACATGCTGATTTAAATATATTTATACTTCAACATTTATATGTAAGATCCTAGTACAGCCTACCTCTTTTTTAAAAACAATATAGATTATTAATGATATGTGGTTTATTTACATAAGCCATAGAAACTTTCTGAAATTTGCTTTATTGCAAGTCAGAAGCAGTCCAAGGGAAATTTGTATATGAAAATTCCAAAATACTACCTGTCAACCAAAAAAATATGATTAAAACAAAGCAGTATTAGTACCTGCTACTGTGTATAGTTTGGACAGATATGCTGCTAACATTTAAATCAAATTATGGTAAAGTCAGAATCATTTTAATAAAAGAAAACCATAGAAAAAGAGAACTTAGATAAAAGGAAAACAATCAGCCCAAGAAAATGACTAGACAGCAAAGATCTTATAACTTCCATTGAATACAAGTCTATCTTAGCCACAGCAATTAGGGACAGGATAGCATACATGCAATTAGTTTTCTTTGAAGCGGCAATCACCAATGTTGGGGTTAATGGAAACTTAACTGTGAACAGCAGTAAAAAGCATGGAGATTTTAAAAAGATTCTCTGTGGAATGGGGATTCTCTTTGTTGTCTGCCATAATGTTTCCCTGAAATCAGAATCAAATGAAAAAAGGGGATGATGTTGTAGGACTTGAGCACTGAATAATGTTTTGAACTATGAAAAAGGGAAAGTATCAGTTATTGAACCCTGAAAGAATAGCCCAAATAAATGATAAATATGAAGCAAAATGAAAAGAGATAGCCTCAAATTAAAATAATTATTAAGTGGAAATATAAAGATAAAATGAACAGGAAACATTATGGAAAAGGTAATAAAAATCACATATGAAAAACAAGACAGAGAAAGATGAGTACTTGAAAGATAGAAGCTGGAAAATCAGAAAAAAATTCCACTAATAATTGGGAGATATAATTGTAGTTTAATATTATATTGTCTAAATTTTTTAGTTCATAAATTCTTCTACATTGATAATACTCATTCTTTATCCTTGCTTTATAAAATGAAAAAAATCTTTCTTCCAAAGTCAAATCAATACTTCCATCAGTATCTTAGATTCTGACCCCTGTAAACAGGTCCTAACGCACTAGATTAAATGTAAGTGTGTGGGGGTGGTGTGGGGGTTACATATGTATAGTGTTTGTGTGTGTGTATACAAAATAACTACATAATTTTAAGCTAAGATTTTCTAATAGAACAAGTAAGGAAGAAAACATCAGGAAATGACAAATTTAACTACATAAATTAGAAAACATTCATATTTCAAAAATCACTATGGAGACATCTGGTAAAACATGATGAATGTATCATCTGACAGTGAAGACAACATCATCAGGATCACACATATAAAACTTCAAGTTAACTTTTAAGGGTCTTATTCTTAAACATTAATGGAGACCCAAGGATTATCAAACAAATTGGGAAAGTCTCTAATATACAAAAGAGACATCCAAACAGTAAAGAGGGAAAAGAGAATGGAGATAATATAGAAAGGAAAGATCTTAAACAAGATACAGAAAGTCATGGTGCTTAGGAAACTAGGGATTCAGCACCATATAGTGTCTGAAGGAATGGGCCTGGAAGATAGCTGTGTTGGCAGATTTGGCCTTGACAGAGAGGCCTTCAGTGAGAAGTGAGAGTGGGAAGATGAGTTTATGCATTGGGACAACTGGAAGATAACACTGATGTTGGGGAGAAGAACACTAGGTGCATAAAACAACTAAGGAAAAAAATTTTTAAATGAGGCATTTGTTAATTTTAATGTAAACTAAGATATTATAAGCAATCATCATGTAATATCTATCATTACTTTCCCATGTGCATTTATGATTACATGACAAATGCAATTCTATATCATGTACAACCAGAAGAATGAGAAGCTATAGTCCATGTATGTATAATATGTCAAAATACATTCTACTGTCATGTGTAATTAATAAGAACAAATTAAAAAATGGTTTTTGAATCAAGACTCGGCTATGTATTATTTTGTAAATAAGGGCCAGTCACCTATAACCAGTCCCTAATAAAAGTGAGAAGAGCATAGATGAATTGAGTCTTAAGGTATAAGAAGAAGGTATCTCCAGGAAATTGGATTGAATTGAAGTCATTGGAAGAAGTACAGTTATTTGTCATTATAAGACTCATTCCTCCTCCACTTTTTAGACTACACACATGTATTCCCTGTGATAAAAATTAATGTGTAAAATGTGATACACATAATAAATAGGAAAATGATAAAAACAAAAGTGTTAATCTATAAAAGAGACAAAACATGCCTATTCACACATTTCCAAAAATGAAAAAAATTAACAAATATATTAATAGTGAATAAAGAAAGAAATTACATTTGATATCTAGTTTGTTCTTGCTCTATCTGCCCCAGTCACACTGGTCTTCCTGCAGAGACCCAGTGCAGATCATTTCCATTAGAAGAATCCATTCATTGCACACTAAGCCCTTCCTTGTTGCCATTTTTCTCTATAGCACTTGTCTCCATCTGTGATGCTCTATATTTATTGGTTTAATGAAACCTCCCTATGAAAGCAAGAATCATCTGTTTGATTCACAGGTTTATCTCCACTGGAACCATATTTCTCCCATGGTAAGCAGTTTTATTTCCAGTAACTTTACAATTTTAAGGTAAAATAAATTTAACTAGGAAGTTCACCAGTTGGGAACAGAGTAGTAAATTATTGATCTCCTTATAGTAAAATGCAAATTATACTGTAGATAAAATTTAATGGCATGACTTATTACAAAGTGGAAGAATGCACTCATACATCTATGTAGAAAATCTGGACATTTACTTGTATTCATATGTATGTAAAAAACACATAAAAGAATAAGAAAAGAAAGTGAAAGGGGAAAGAGGGAAAGGAATTGAAACAGGAAAAGACAAGACTGAGGAGAAAGAAATGGAAGAATAGAAGTGAAGCATTTGGAGAAGGGGATGATGAACAGATCTTTTCTAGAGCATTATAGTTACACACAATAACTGAATTATTATTTTAAACCAAATATTCATGGCATTTACTTTATTCCATTTCAGTCCCCAGTGTTTCCCAAACTTTCCCTTCCTCTTCCCTCCCCCTGTTATCCTTTCTCTTCTCTACTCATCTTCCTTTTACTCATTTCTTGTTGGTTGTTGATTTACACATACACATAACGGTAGGATTCACTGGCTGTATTTGTATTGCACACAGAGTGATTTTGTTGAATTCATTCCTCATTTTGTCCCCTTTCCTGTCCTTCTTCCTTCACTCTAGATCTCCTTCTCCACTTATTTTTGCTATATCTTTATGATATTTGAGCACCCCCCCCCATTTTCCCTTGTTTTGCTTTAGCTTCTGCATGAGAGAAAACATTAAACCCTTGATTTTCTGAGTTTGGCTTATTTCACTTAGCATGGTGTTCTTCAGTTCCAGTTATTTATTTGCAAATGTCATAATTTCATTCTCCTTTAAGGCTGAGTAAAACTCCATTTTGTATATGTATAGATATAGATTTCTTATCCTGTTCCTCTACTGATGGAACACCAGCATCTGGGCTGGTTCCATAACTTGACTATTATGAATTGTGCTGCTATAAATAAATATTGAAGTAGCTATGCAACTACAGTATGCTAAATTTAAGTGTTTTGGATAAATACCAAGGAGTGGAATAGCTGGGTCATATGGTGGTTCCATTCCTAATATTTTAAGAAATCTACATACTGCTTACCACAGTGGTTGTACAAATTTGCAGTCACACCAACAATGTATGAATGTACATTTTCCCCCACATTCCCACAGCATTTTTTTTTTTGGTATTCTTGATTGCTATTCTGACTAGAATAAGACCAGATAATTTTTTAAGCAAAACATTAACAATGCTTTTCAAGGTGTGGTGAAATTAAAAACTATTTTTTTACTTATTCATGCTTTTCTCTAGTTTCTATGACATGCACAAGAACATTTGTTGCTTTTTATTTTATTTTTTCAATACTGTCTGAAAGAAGACATTTGGTGCTCTCATTCTTTAACTTCAACATTCATCTTTACTCTATAGCACTGGTCTACAACAATAATCTGAAAGTTGCTTGATAAATATTTTCTACAAGAGATGTTAAAAAATATGGGGTTTCTTATTTTGTGTGATCTCCCGATGGCCTATGGTTTTCTTCTCTATGACAAATACTGTTTCCATTACCAAGTCCCCACTTGAATATATTTGAATCTTGTTGTGAATATTCTTGGAATGGCAGATACCATCTACACAATTGTTTTCTTTCAAATATACAAACTTCCATAACTTTGAGAGAACAGAATAAAGAAAAGAAATGTGGGTCACAATAAATATGTCAATAAAAGTCAGTTTCTATCTCTACATCACTTTCTAACTCTTGACTTCTAAAATATTCTAAATCCTAAGCACAATTAAAATAATTAGCAAGTGGTTTGTATAATCACTAGAAGAGTTTAAAAATATCTAGGTTTATTTTATTCAAAACTTGTTAGTAACAGTAATATGGGAATAACTGCAATTGCTAATAATCTGCTCATATGCAGAGGTGAGATGTTAATTGGCTTCTACCAGCAACAGAAGTCTTCTGTTGCAACAGAAGTCTACCAGTCTTCTGTCACAGCACTTTGGTGCTTGTATGATTTTCCAGTTTGAAAGAGTATGTTCTTCTTTATACAGTAATATTATAGAGTGAAATTTTAGTTCAATCTCTACAGTGGTTATAGCAAATTCCAAACTATGTAAGTTCAAGGTAATGTGATTTACAATGTTTGATATTGCTTTGTTTCCTTAAAAGTTTTTAAGATTCTTACAATGTTTGTATTCTAATATCACAGGAAATGACAAGTCTAGTGAATTTTTTGAATATGTCGGTTTTATGTAAGAATGCTTTCTAAATTTTTTCACTCGCTCTATTCTTTCTCTCCCTCTCTCTGAATGTGAGCCCACATCTATCTATCGAAAATTCTCTGTTACTAGAGTAAAAAAAAAAATTGAGTGAATTCAAATGTGTACTATAGAAAACCTGAGGTACACTCCATCTTTTGAAAGTGTAGCAGTGAGAGTACTACTTCCATCATTTAGAAACTTAAGCATATGTCCCATCTGTACTAAAATTGTTTTTATTATGACCTCTACATATTTGATATAGTATTCATTGTTATATATGTATTTTGGAAATGGCCAAAGTGGAATGAATGACTCTAATTGAAGGGTATTAGAATGCTTCTTCTCTAAATAGTCCCTATTTAATGGCATGAGGAGTAGATACAAAAAGGGAAATGGATAAAGAGCAGGTAGTAAATGACAATCTCTGAGTTGAGTACAGTAAAATAAATATTTTTGGATACAAAATATTAATCTAAAGACACTTTCCTGTTTGGGGTCCTGCAAGAAAAGTGAATGCTAATTCTTCTATTATAATTTTTATATTAATAGATCTCACATTAAGAAGTACTCTAAGCCATGTTGAAAATTTTTATGACATTAGGCTGTGTTGCTTAAGATTATACTAACATTTTCTTATCTTTTTTATGGTTACAGTCAATACAAAATTTAGGAATTCACTTACCACAGGATGATTCATCTGATTTGTCAGGGAAGTAATACCTAAAATCACATTTCTGAATTTTTTTCAACACAGTGACCATAAGATCTATAGACAAATTCATCATCTGTGCAGTTGTGTGGAGGTAATTTTACTGGCACAGAAGTTTCTGGTGGATATGGAATGTCCTCTGGCAAATTACCTGAAGTAATAATATAGAGGCATTTTTTAGGTAATTCTTCCATTTCTTTAAAAATTTTACACACTGAAGATTTCCAATTATGTGAAAAAAACATTCAGAGCATTCCAAATAAATGGGATCCCCAAAGACGTGGCATGGAAGATCAGCAGGAACAAAAAGAGATCTAGATGCTGGTATTGAGAAGCACAGTCAAGGTTTGAATAAACCTTCTAATCCACTAGGTAATTAAACTGTCCTTCCACTGCTGCAATGAATTTAGTACCTCCTCATTTTTATTCCCAATATACTCCTATATTTAAGACTCAAGTTTGCAGAACAAACCTGAATCAGAAGTCTTCATCTATATGTTTGGAACAACTAAGTTTATAATTTCTGCAATTACAGAAGTTGGAAAATATTTATAGAAGTTGATTAAGTATACATTAAATTGTTTGACAAACATGTGTTTGTAACATATCTGGGCAAAGCACATGGCAAATGCAACAAATCTAAATCCAAAATACCACCTTTGCCAAAAGAAATTTTTCTGACTAGTGAACAAAGTAGTCAAATATATTTTTCATTACTGTTCTATTTGATAACTTTTTGACATAAATTATAACTCCATGGAAGCAAGAATGACATCTTTCCTTTCACCCCTGTATTCACTGCACAATTTTTAGAACATTGTGTGTGGAAGTCGTATGATCATTGGCAAGTGAATGAATGAAAGGATGAATGAATGAATGGAGGAAAGATGAATGGATGAATAAGACAGAATTAATGAACAAATGTAAAAATTAGAAATATATTAAAAGAATGCAAAGGAGAAGCATGTATCAGATGGGACTAAGATTTCTTGGCAAGATGGCACCTAAACTAACAAAATAAGTTCATCTGGCTAGATGAGTAATGATACAAGTTCTTTATGGCAATGAGAAAATAATACCCTGTTTGATGGAAGAGAAATACATTGACCTGTTTCTTCAAAACACTGAGAGAATTTGGTTTGAGGATATCTTGTGATATGAGAATGTATATTATTAGTCATTGAATATGAAACTAGAGGATATACAGTTACCAAGTCAAAATAGGTGAGACCAATTTGGGAGTTTGTAATAAATCCAAGAGACCTTGGAGAAATATCAAGATACCAAATTTCTATTTCAATAAATATTTTATTCTGGTGTTAGTGTAGAGGATGAGTTGGAGATAGCTCTGTCATGGGAACCTAGAACAATTATATAATTTCTTTCATTCAGATAACTAATAAACCAAAGCAGATATGGTTTAGAGGTGAGAGCAAAGACTTGAGAAACAATAAACATTCAGTGTCTATAGGACTTGGGATTTGGGTGATTTGCATCATCTTTCTCTGTTCCCTTTGGGACATGAATCATCCATTTGTCTAGTGTATCCATGCTGTACACACTGCCCACCTATTAGTAACTTAGTAGCTATGTCAGCTATCAGATTGACTGTCACATTATCACAATGCTTATATTCAAGTAATCCTTATTTTACTCACTAATGGTACCAAAGCATAAGAATAGGGACATTTGAAATTTGTGCATGACAAAGAGAAGATGTAAGAAACTTCTTTAATGTGAAAAGGTAAAAGTTCTCAACATAATAATGGGGAAAAATCTGCTGAGATTGATAAGAACTATGGTAAAAATAAATCTACCAGTGAACTTGTGAAGAAGGAAAAGGAATCTTATGCTAGTTTTGTAATCACACTTCAAATTATAAAACATGACCACAAACATTCTTAGTTAAGATGGAAAAAGATATTCAATTTATGGGTGGAAGACATGAACAGAAAATGTGTCCAACTCTTAGTACCATTTTATACCATAAAATGTTATCCTATACAAACAATTCAGCAAGGAATCCACTGAAATGAGAGAGCAAGTTATTTACTGCAAATGGGGGATGGTCACACAGATTTAGAAATGGGTTTTGACTAATAAATATAAAATTACTGGAGAGACTGCATCTGCCAATGTAGAAACTGTTGCCACATTTCTGGCAGACTTGAAGAAGTTGATTAAGGAGGAAGGATACCATCCAAAGCATGTTTTCAATTGTGATGAAACTGAGTTCTTCTGGAAAAAGCTGCTCAAAGGGACCTATATTTAATAAAGTGCACAGGAGACAGCAGGCATAAAAAATGGAAGGAGAAATTACCTCTGGTGCTATGCAGCAATGCTGCAGAGTGTATGATAAAGCCAGACAAAGTGTACAGGGTATAGAATCTACAAGCTCTCAAGCAAAAAAAACAATATCTCTTCACATCCTGACCATATAAGGAGAAAGCATGGATGAAGGCATGTGATGTGAAATGGTTTCACCAATTCTTTATTCCAGAAGTGAAAAATTATTTGAAAGAGAAACAGCTGGAATTTAAAAAATTCTATTAATAATAGACAATGCACCTGGTCTTCCTGAATCTGTTTGCTATGAAGATGAAATTTTTGAGGTTATATTTTAATCTCCAAGTACAACCTAACTGCTTCAGCCACATCCACCAGGGTCTTATCTGATTTGTGAGAACCACATACACAACTCTGGTATTTGAATACATTTGATCATCATTTGATGAACACCCTAGTCTGGACATAATGCAGTGCTGAATATAACTCATTACTGCTGATGCAGTAACACTCATCTAAGCTGTAATAGATGAATTAAAACTGGAAATTGTAAATACCTGCTGGAAGTACTTATGAAGTCAAGTCATGAATGACTTTAAAGGTTTTCAGGGATGGCTGGAGAAATAAGGAAAAGTATTCACCAAGACGTGTTGGTGAAGAAGAATTTTCTAAGAAACTTAATGAAGAAGTTTAAGAATACATTGCAGTTTTAACAGATGAGGAATTGGAAGAACTTGTTATTTATAGAGGAAAAAGAAGGAGGAGGAAGAGGAGCAAGAGGAAGAATAAGAAAGAGGAACAGGAGGAGGAGGAGAAGCAGTAGTTGGAACAGAAGCAAAACCAGCAATGTGAACATTAACAAAATGAGCTAAATTATTTCAAATTGAACAGATATTAGAGGAAAAGTTATGGAATGAAATCTTTTAATGGAGTATTTCATGATAATTATCTCTGCGTTCACTGAAGGATTAATACCTCCACAGCAACACTTTAAGGAAGTTAAAAAAATAAATAAAAGAAACAGGCAAGAAGTTCTGATTGCAGTGTTCTTCAAAAATAACTTAGCAAAAATTCTTCAATTGTGGAGGATCCCAAACATCACAAACATCTATGCCTTTCTTGCAAGCATTAACATTGTCTCGGGCTTGACAATCAGAGTTACTGGAAGCAGATGACCCTCTTTGTACATTGGTCAGGTCACTAGTAGCCTAAGGTTATCACAGTACCTGAGTCATTCATCACACTTCATCTCCCCACCAAGGCATTGTGACATCTCAAGTCTCATACTTTATACTATAAGGTATTTTGAGAGAGAGAGAGAAAAAATATTCACATAACTTTTATTAAAGCATACTTTATTAAAGCATATTGCAATACTTGTTTTGCTTAAGTTATTATTCATTATTGGATAAATTAAACTTTTTGTAAGTATATATGAAACTTTTTATAAACCTTTTATATATACATATGGGTGTGTGTGTGTGTGTGTGTATTCAAGAACTGCAAAACTATTTGAAAAAGGAAAGACTATAATTTAAAATCCTGTTAATAATAGACAATGCACCTGATCATCCTAATCTGTATATATGAAAATAGAGATTATATTGGATTCTGTATGTAATGAGACTTTAGGCATCCACTGAGACCTTTAGAACTTATCATCTGTGGACTAAGAAGGGGACTGCACTATACAATTTACTCACTCTGATTTTATTGTTTTTCACTCCAGAGAAGAATAATTTTAGAGCAACAGGTATCACTGGTGTTTTAGATTTGGGCCATTCTAAAAAGCAGGTTGTGTATCTCATTTGTGTTCTGATTTTCAGTTTCCCAATAACATATGTTGTTGAGTATATTTTCACATACTTTGTCAACTTTACAACTGCAATGACGTGTCTGTTCAGAATTTTGCCTGCTTTTTAAATCATGTTTTCATTTTCTTATTGCTAAGATTTAAGAGTTTTGTATATTTTGGATAAAATCTTTTATCAGATATATGTTTGGCAAATATTTAATCCCAATCTATGAATTATTATGGTGTTCTCTTACCAGCCTCTTTCCCAGAGCACAGATTTTTTTATTATTATTTTAATGAAACCCAGCTAATTTCTTTAGAGATTTCCTTTTGTGCTTTTGGTATTGTATGTTAAAATATTATCCTCAAGCCAAAAGCCATCTAGATTTCAGCTTATGTTACCTTCCAGGAATTTTATAGTTCAGGGTTTTACATTTAGGTCTATGATCCATTTTGATTCAACTATTGTGAAAGTAATAAGATCTGTGTCTGAATTCACCTTCCCCACCAACAAAGGATACCCAACTGTTTAGCACTATTTGTTTAAAAGACTCTTTTTTGCATTGTATTTCCTTATACCTTGGTGAAGATCAGTCAAATATATTTATATAACTCTATTTCTGGTCTCTCTATTCTGATGCATTCATCTATTTGTTCACTCTTTTACCAGTGCCAAATAGTCTTTAATACCGCAGTTTTATAGTAAATCTTCAAGTTGGGTACTATCAGTCAGTCCTCCTGTTTTGTTCTCTCTCCTTGATGAGAGCTCTCTCTTCCTGGTTGTGTCCTCACCGTGCCTTTGTACAGTAGAGAGCAATCTCACTTATAAGTTCTAATCTAACCCTAATTACCTCCCAAAGGTCCTAATTCCTAATATCATCAAACTTAGGATTAGAGTTACAACACATGAATTTGGAGGGAACACAAACATTCAGTCCATCACAAAGCTTATGATTGGTTTTGTTTTGCTTTGTTTGCCTATAATTATTTAGAATAAGGCTAATGTTGGCCGTAATGACCAGTTTGTCTCTTTCAACACAAAGGAAAACCAATGAAAACTGCTCATATGAAATAAAAATCACAAAGGTGAAATGTATTCAGTAAGATGCAGAGGTTAGTGTGGTTTGATCTCATCTTCTTCAGCATCCTTAAGCCACAGGGAAACCAAACCACCTGCACATCTGTCATATGGAAGGTTTCCTAAATTGATGGCTGGAGCTCCAGATGGACCAGGAGCTCTAAATACTTCCTCTGTGAATTTACTGAGACAAATATGATAAATTTCATGCTACACTAATAAAATGTTTTGGATAAAATGGATTTTTAATATTGTTTTATACTAAAAGTTCCTCCCTACTGCCATTCCCACAGTGATGATTTGGTAGATAAAACCAATATTTTAACCTCTCTAGTCCATGATAAGTAATTAACAACTTTATATATATACATATATGTATATATACATATATATATATAACAGCTTTATTATATATATATGAACAGCTTTATTAGCTCTATTATATATATATATATATATATATATATATATATATATATATAAAATAAATGTGTGAACTACTTGACTAAAATGCATAGTGGTATATATGTATGTATATGTGTATGTGTATATATAGATTTATAAACATACAAACCTATATAAGCACACTGCATGTTTTTCCTGTGACCTGTGATGTTAAGAAATATATTTAATTTAAAAGGTAAGATTTGTGGAGGTTTAAAATCAATCTTCAAAAAATTGAAATTTGAGATACAAATAACTCCTAGGAAATGGCATAAATTTGTACTGTTTCATAGAATAACAGGGTTATATTTATAAGCTGACAGAACTATATTTAGCATGATCACAGTAAAGTGTCTGTCTCAGGTTCTCTTTTTAGGACAGAAGATTTTATCAAAACATAACAATTCATTGACTATTATCTATAACAACTATGTCATACGGTTTGCCAAATAATTTTTTTCCTGTACACAGTAGCAAATTATTATTTTTTATTTGCTGTTTTTACCTTAAGTTTTATTTTTTTTTCCCATACTTTCCTTATTTTTACTATCTTTATACCCAATAATATTCATCTTCATAATTTTATGATTTTTACTGGTCACATATTGTTTGTTCTGTTTTTTTTTTATTATTGTAAACAAATGGGATACATGTTGTTTCTCTGTCTGTACATGGCGTAAAGGCATTCCATTTGTGTAATCATAAATTTACATAGGGTAATGTTGTTTGATTCATTCTGCCATTTTTTCCCTTCCCCCCCACCCCTCCCACACCTCCCCTCCCTCTATACAGTCCTTCCTTCCTCCATTCCTGCCCCCCTCCCTAAACCCAACTCCAACCCCAACACTAACCCCTCCCACCCCCCATTATGTGTCATCATCCACTTATTAGCAATATCATTCTTCCTTTGGTTTTTTGAGATTGGCTTATCTCACTTAGCATGATATTCTCCAGTTTCATCCATTTGCCTGCAAATGCCATAATTTTATCATTCTTTATGGCTGAGTAATATACCATTGTATATATATACCACATTTTCTTTTTCCATTCATCAATTGAAGGACATCTAGGTTGGTTCCACAATCTGGCTATTGTGAACTGAGCAGCTATGAACATTGATGTGGCTGTATCTCTGTAATATGCTGATTTTAAGTCCTTTGGGTATAGGCCAAGGAGTGGGATAGCTGGGTCAAATGGTGGTTCCATTCCAAGTTTTCTAAGGAGTCTCCACACTGCTTTCCAGAGTGGCTGCACTAATTTGCAGCCCCACCAGCAATGTATGACTGTACCTTTCTCCCCACAACCTCGCCAACACCTATTGTTGCTTGTATTCTTGATAATCGCCATTCTAATTGGGGTGAGATGGAATCTTAGGGTGGTTTTGATTTGCATTTCTCTTATTACTAGAGATGTTGAACATTTTTCCATATGTTTGTTGATTGCTTGTACATCTTCTTCTGTGAAGTGTCTGGTCATTTCCTTAGACAATTTGTCGATTAGATTATTTGCATTCTTGGTGTAGAGTTTTTTGAGTTCTTTATAGATTCTGGAGATTAGTGCTCTATCTGAAGTATGATTGGAAAAGATTTTCTCCCACTCTGTAGGCTCTTTCTTCACATTGCTGATAGTTTCCTTTGCTGAGAGAAAACTTTTTAGTTTGAATCTATCCCAGTTATTAATTCTTGCTTTTATTTCTTGTGCTATGGGAGTCCTGTTGAGGAAGTCTGGTCCTAAGCCGACATGTTGAAGCTCTGGACCTACTTTTTCGTCTATAAGATGCAAGGTCTCTGGTCTGATTCCGAGATCCTTAATCCATTTTGAGTTTAGTTTCGTGCATGGTGAGAGATATGGGTTTAGTTTCATTCTGTTGCATATAGATTTCCAATTCTCCCAGCACCATTTGTTGAAGAGGCTATCTTTTCTCCATTGCATATTTTTGGCCCCTTTGTCTAGTATGAGAAAATTTTATTTATTTGGGTTTGTGTCTGTGTCCTCTATTCTGTACCATTGATCCACCTTTCTATTTTGGTACCAATACCATGCCGCTTTTGTTACTATTGCTTTGTAGTAGAGTTGAAGATCTGGTATTGTGATACCCCCTGCTTCACTCTTTCTGCCAAGGATTGCTTTAGATATTCTTGGTTTTTTTATTCTTCCAGATGAATTTCATAATTTCTTGCTCTATTTCTGCAAGATACGTCATTGGAATTTTAATTGGAATTGCATTGAATCTGTATAGCACTTTTGGTAGTATGGCCATTTTGACAATATTAATTCTGCCTATCCAGGAACATGGGAGATCTTTCCATTTTCTAAGGTTTTCTTTAATTTCTTTCTTTAGTGTTCTGTAGTTCTCATTGTAGAGGTCTTTCACCTCTTTTGTGAGATTGATTCCCAAGTATTTTATTTTTTTCGATGCTATTGTGAATGGGGTAGTTTTCCTAATTTCTCTTTCTGAAGATTCATCGCTTATGTATAAAAATGCCTTAGATTTATGTGCATTGATCTTATATCCCACTACTTTACTGAATTCACTTATGAGATCTAAAAGTTTTCTGGTGGAATTTCCTGGTTCCTCTAAGTATACAATCATATCATCAGCAAATAGGGATAGTTTGAGTTCTTCTTTTCCTATTCATACCCCTTTAATTTCTTTGGTCTGTCTAATTGCTCTGACTCAAGTTTCAAGGACCATATTGAATAGAAGTGGTGAAAGAGGGCATCCCTGCCTTGTTCCAGATTTTAGAGGGAATGCTTTCAGTTTTTCACCATTTACAATGATATTAGCCATGGTCTTAGCGTACATGGCCTTTACAATGTTAAGGAATGTTCCCACTATCCCTATTTTTTCTAGTGTTTTGAGCATGAAGGGATGCTGTATTTTATCAAATGCTTTTTCTGCATCTATCGCGTTCCCTCTGGCCGCAGAGAGAGACACGACAAACGTCTGAAGCTTTGGAAGTTTATTATGCACAGTCCCTCTCCTACACTTCTCTTACTCCCAGCTTCCGCGCACTCCCAGCTTCTCTTCTCTCAGCTTCTTCTCTCAGCTTCTTCTCTCAGCTTCTTATCTCAGCCTCTTCTCTCAGCTTCTGCGCACTCCCAGCTTCTTCCGCCCTCAGCTTCTTCCGCCCTCTGCTTCTTCCGCAGCTGCCCTTACTCTCCCACCCACCAGGCTTATATACACTTTAACCAATCGGGGGGGGGGCACTCGAGGTAAACTGCGGACAGCTGCAGGCATAGAATAGGTACACGAGGGGGGCATGCTCTAATCACATCGTTAACTAGCCAATCATTGGAATTCGCTGGTTGTTTACTGTATAGCTGGCCGCTTTTGGCTCAGCGTCAGGCGCCATCTTGACTGTGCCCAAGGCTGGGGGTCCTGGAAACCCCGACATGCATCTATCGAAATAATCATGTGACTCTTGACTTTAAGTCTATTGATATGGTGAATTACATTTATTGATTTCCTGATGTTGAACCAACCTTGCATCCCTGGGATGAAACCCACTTGATCATGGTGCACTATCTTTTTAATATTTTTTTGTATGCGATTTGCTAAAATTTTGTTGAGAATTTTTGCGTCGATGTTCATTAAGGATATTGGTCTGAAATTTTCTTTCCTCGATGTGTCTCTGTCTGGTTTAGGTATCAGGGTAATATTGGATTCATAGAATGAGTTTGGGAGGGTTCCCTCCTCTTCTATTTTATGGAATACTTTGAGAAGTATTGGAATGAGCTCTTCTTTAAAGGTTTTGTAGAACTCAGCTGAGAACCCATCAGGTCCTGGACTTTTCTTTGTTGGTAGGCTTTTGATGACTTCTTCTATTTCATTACTTGAAATTGGTCTATTTAAATTGTGTATGTCCTCCTCCTTCAGTTTCGGCAATTCATATGTCTCTAGAAACCTGTTGATGTCTTCGAAATTTTCTATTTTGTTGGAGTATAGATTTTCAAAATAGCTTCTAATTATGTTTAGTATTTCTGTTGTGTCTGTTGTGATAATCCTTGTTTATTCTGAATTTTAGTGATTTGGGATTTCTCTCCTCTTCTCTTTGTTAGTGTGGCTAACTGTTTATCAATTTTGTTTTTTTTTTTCGAAGAACCAATTATTTATTTTGTCAATTTTTTGTATTTTTCTTTTGTTTCAATTTCGTTGACTTCAGCTCTGAGTTTAACTATTTCCTGTCTTCTACTACTTTTGGTGTTGGTCTGTTCTTCTTTTTCTAGGGCTTTGAGCTGTACTGTTAGGTCCTTTATTTGTTGAGTTTTACTTCTTTTATTAAATGCACTCCATGAAATAAATCTTCCTCTAAGTACTGCTTTCATAGTGTCCCAGAGATTTTGATATGATGTTTCTTTGTTCTCGTTTACCTCTAAGAAATTTTTAATTTCCTTCCTAATATCTTCTGTTATCCATTCATCATATAATAGCATATTGCTTAATCTCCAGGTGGTGGAGTATTTTCTGTTTTTTACTCTTTCCTTTATTTCTAGTTTCAATCCATTATGATCTGATAGAATACGAGGTAGTGTCTCTATCTTCTTGTATTTGCTGACATTAGCTTTGTGGCATAATATATGGTCTATTTCAGAGAAGGACCCATGTGCTGCTGAGAAGAAAGTGTATTCACTTTGGTTGGATGGTATATTCTATAAATGTCTGTTAAGTCTAAATTATTGATTGTGTTATTGAGATCTATGGTTTCTTTGTTCAATTTTTGTTTGGAAGATCTGTCCAGTGGTGAGAGAGGCAGTGTTAATATAACCTAGTATTATTTTGTTATGATCTATTTGGATTCTAACATTAGACCTTCTAACAGCTTGCCTATTGTTCACAATTAAAGCTCTCACAAATCTACAGGTTTTCCTCATCCAATATCAGATATCCCTGTGTCCACTTTGTCTCAATAATAACAATGCCAACATACCTTTGTAGCAGCAAATGGTCATTTATAGCATACCTACTTGAATTCTGGTCTTGAAAAAATCTTTGCTGTTAGATAAATGTTTCTCCACTAATATTCTATTACCTTCTTAAATATAAGACTGTTTACTTTTATTTGTTTGTTTGGAGAAAACTGCCATCAAAAGTGAAATAATACATTTAAAATGTCAAGGAATGACTGTTTCTTAGCTTAAAAAAGAAAACTCTTTTTGTGTCATCATCTGCTTATCAGCGAGATCATTCAACTGAGGGACTGTATAGAGGAAAAGAGGGGTGGGAGGGGTGGAGGGGAAGGAAAAAGTAACAGAATGAATCAAACACCATTACCCTATATAAATGTATGATTACACAAATGGTATGCTATTACTCCATGTACAAACAGAGAAACAACATGTATCCCAACTGTTTGAAATAAAAATAAATTAAAAAAAAGAAAACTCTTTGGAATACAAGGAAATACTATAACAGATGCAAAGCCATGAATGTCCTTACCCAAAATAATAGTTCTGTGTCTTATCAAAAGTAATGAGTTTCATAGCCTGCTTAAGGAAGACTGCTGGTCAATGTCATTAAGACAAGTTTTAAAAGATAAAAAATGGGAGGCACAGAAAATCTAAATGATATGCTCCAAAACTGTCAGTGGGTCACTGTAGCCATTAGTAATAATTTCTTTAAGCCAAGAGTTTGGTGTTATCTCTCTGAGTGAGACACAGAAGGAGAAATGAATAGCAAAGGATGAAGGAAATCAAGGGAAAAACAATAGAAATGTTAAAACAGAATTAAGGAATTAAGAAGAGTGAGGGAGAAATAAATAATGTGATTTAATTAGCTGCAGAATACATGTGGATTTCAAAGTTTAGAAACTCCAGTAGAACAACTCGAGACATCATTGATGAGAACTGTATTGTGCTTTTGTGCTTTAGTTTAAACAAAACACTAAAAATGGTTAATCATTTTTATATGCGACCATATAAAAGGCTGAACTTTTATAGTCAGAATTTTATCTTCAGCTTTGTATGGCTCAAGTATCTTTAAATTTCCTCTTCATTTAGTTAAGAGCTCCTTCTCTGTATCAATTCAGGTAAAGAGACTTAAACAAATTTAATGGTCTCATGGAAGAGGAGGAATAAAAGATGTAGAGGCGGGAAGGAAGAGGAGGAAGTATAAGAAAGGAATTAGATGAGACAAAAGAAGAACTACTTAAGAGAAATGTGACTAAATACTGAAGCATTTGCACCTGAGAAAAGTTGTGAAATCACTGTGCTGTTGGTAGTTTTTGAAATCAGAACAGTGTCATTTATGAAGTGTTCAGACTGGATGTTGAGCAAGGTATCCTCTCAAGGTTCATTCCCTGATCTGTGTGGATTTGGTTTGAAGTCCTACAGCAGAAGGGGTTTTAGAAATCATTGTTACAAAATTTAAATTAAAATGATATTTTTGAGGGCTGAATTATTTGGTTTTTAAATTTGTTTGTTTCAAGATCAGCACTTTCAAAAATCATTTGCATAAAACATATTTCAGTAAATGCTAAATATAATATACATATCTAAGATCCTAGTCTCTTTTCAAGCACAACATTATGTAACAAGGCACCTGATACTCAGTATTTCATCAGATGAACACAAAATAGATCCGCTTACCCTTCCACAAGTAGGAGGTGGCACTACCGTTTATCTCCATAAACTGATCAATACTGGCCATCACCATATTTACTCATTCAATAATTTAAAAGTTATAATCCTATTTCATATGTTTTCAAACCACTCACTTTCTCCCTATGTAAGCTACCTTTTCATATATTTTTTCCCAAATTTATGTTGTTTTTTCTTTTTTCTTTTACCTTTTCCAAACATTATTTCTCAGAAGAACTTATTATAGATGTTAGTCATTTTTGTTTTATTGTGGCAAATATTTTCTTTAAATTTCATGTTTTTTGAAAATTTTTTCCTGTTATGGTATATGAGATCTTCAATATTTAAAGTCTACTAAATTAATTCTTACCCTAACTCTTTAATGCTTTTAAACTCTGAGCACTTAAAAAGGAAAGATGAACCTACGTGGATATGTGGACAATGCAGAACTGTTTACTGTGACTCAACATTGATGGACCCACCCTACACTGCAGATGCAGATTCATCTGCAGATGTTTGCTTCCTTTGGGGATGTATGCTTATCATGCTAGATGATTCTTGCAAGATTTATGCTGTTATCATTTTTATTACTATCACACATTTATGAGTGTAATTATTAGATCAAATAATTATGAGCAAATGAGTGTGGAGTCAAAATTAGCAAGATGGTGGAATAGGAAGTCTCCACTGCTCCCCACAGACACTTTAACTAGGAACTATCCACAAACCAGAACAAAATGATGTAAATTCTGATATGAAAATATAAAATGTGTGTGTGAGTGAATAAAAGTGCAGACATGTATGCAATCAAAGGTAAGCTGTTATTAGCACGAACTAGGCTAAGGATGAGATGTTCACAATAAGCCATAGGGTAGCCCAAAAGCAGAAATCTTTAGTAGAATTACAAAACAAAATAAAAAGTACTCAAAGCTTCTACTATGGCTTAGACATGAGGTGTCTCCTAAAAGCTCATGTATGAGACAATGCAAGAAAATTTAGAGGTGAAATGATTGCATTAAGAGAGTACTAACCTAATCAGTGCATTAATTCTCTGATAGGGATTAAGTAAGTGGTAACCGTAGGCAGGTAGGGTGTGGTTAGAAGAGGTGAATCATTGTGGGTATGACTTTTTTTTTTTTTTTTTTTTTTGTGGTGCTGGGGATTGAACCCAGGGCCTTGTGCTTGCAAGATGAGCACTCTACCAACTGTGCTATCTCCCCAGCCCTTGACTTTGAGTATATATTTTGTTCATGTGAGGGACCAGTGGGGTATCCTTCTTACAAAAGGGAGCCTCGGAAGTTTTTTCAACATGATCAGTTACTCCAGCACTCAGAGGCTTCTGTACCCAAGGTCCCTGGACGTTTGGTTATGGCCTGAGATGCTGGCAGAACTTGGTGTCAACCACATGTGCTGGTTCTGCAGGAATGCAGAAAGCTGGAGTTAGGGAGTCATGGAGGCTTCCACCAAGAATTCAAAGGAAAGCCTGGGAGACCAGGCAAAGTGCAGCAGGATTGGAGTCCCTGCAGGCTGTCCCTGATCGGGCAATGTGTGAAGATGTGAGAAGGAAGCTGAAGCTGCAGTGGAGACCCCCTAGATTAAGAAATGCCAGCACTGTGGAATGTCTGCCAAGGAAAGCTGCAGGAGCCAAGCAGAAACAAACCAAGAGAGAGGCCACCTGGACTGAAGCCAGTAAAGCCATATGGTGGACCTGTGCAAGCCCTTTGGAGAGAACATCACAATGCCATGTACCCCAGACATGGGGCTACAGGATTGGTTTGTCTTGTTGGATTTCAGTCTTGCTTGATCCCAGCCCTTATTTCTATGCCCATATTTCTTTGCATGGAAATGTGCCTTTATATATTGGATATTTGTAACTTTTTATTTTTAAAGTGGTTCATGCTGAAAGTTTGCCTTTCAGAAGAGACTTTGGACTTGAACTTTTGACAGTAATAGAACTTTTAAGATTGTTGGGACTCTTGGAAATTGACTAAATATATTTTGCATTGTTAAATGTGCATGAGCTTTTGGAGGCAAGGAGTAGAATGTTATGGTTTAGATATGAAGGGTCCCCCAAAAACTCATGTGTGAGGCAAGGCAATGCAGGAAAGTTCAGAGCTCAAATAATTGGGTTATGAGAGCCTTAACCTAATAAGTGCATTACTCCACTGATAACTGGGTGATAACTGTAGGCAGATAGGGTCACTAGAGGTATCCTTGGGGTTTATATTTTGTCCCTGATGAGGTAAGGCTCCCTATGTGTGTCCTGGTGCCACCTCCTGAGCCACGTTCTTCTACCATACTCTTTCTCCATGATGTCCTCCCTCATCTCAGGCCCTAAGGAATGGAGCCAGCCATCACTGCACTAAGACCTCTAAAACCATGATCCCCAAACAAACTTTTCCTACTATGATTGTTTTTGTCAGGTTTCTTGGTCACAGGAGTTAAAAAGTTGACTATAAAAAACTCTACTGCAAAAACCACTGAACCACAAAGCAAGAGAGCAGAAGAGGAAGGAAGAAACAAAAACTCTAAAAAACAATCAGAAAATGGTCAACAAAATCTCACTGTAAATACTTATCTAATAATAATTTCCTTGGATATAAACGGATTAAATTTTCTTATAAAAAAGAGAGATTGAATGGATTAAAAATAAGACCCAATTATATGTAGTCTACAAAAGACTCACATCAATTTAAGGGCACGCATCAATTAAAAGTGAAGGGTTGGAAAAAGATATTCCACACAAACACGAACCAAACAAGAGTAGAGGTAGCTACAGTTACAGCAGACAAACCAGAATTTAAGTAAAAAACTAAACAGATACAAAGAAGATTATATCAATTTGTCAGCGGGATATAAGAATTATAAATAGGTATGTGCGTCAAAAAACTTCACCCAAACATATAAAACATATTAAAGTATGAAAAAGACAGAGAGATTATAAATACAGGTGACTTCAATTCACCACTTTCAACAAAGGACAAACTTCCCAGACAAATCGATCAGGACACATTAGACTTGAAAAGCAATTCACATCAAATTGACTTAGTAGACATGTACTGAAATTCTACCAAACAGCAAGAAAATACATTCTTCTTAAGCATTCATAGAACATTTCCCAGGATGTATTACATACTAGGGCACAAAATAAGCCTTAAAAAACTAAGAAGTTTGAATTGTTTTTATTTTTTTGACTGTGAATCATGAAATTAGAAATCGAAATAGGTTAAATATTAGAAAATTCACATATATGGAAAATTTAAAAAATGTTCTTGAACAATCAACGGACCATTTAAGATATTAAAGTGAAAATTGAAATATACATTGATACAAACATGAAAATGTAAAACTTACAAGATGCAGCAAAAACAGTTCTAAAAGTAAAACTTCTAGCAATAAACACCTAGAGCAAAAAACAACAAAGATAAAAAATAAACTAACATTACTTCTGAAGCAACTAGAAAAAGAAGAACAAACCAATCTCAGAGTTAATAAAATGAAGGAAATAACAAAGATCACAGCAGAAAAAACAAATGAAGTACAGACTGGGAACACAATAAAAAGATCATTAAAATTGAGTTTGTTTTTTAAAAGGATAAATGAAAATGACTAAACTTTTGCTGGACTAAGAAAAAAAATATATAACTCAAATAAATAAAGTTCAATGTGAAGGAGGAGACATTGCAACTGATGTACAAATACATAAAGGATATAAGAAACTACTATGAACAATTATACACTAAGAGATTAAACAACCTAGAAGAAATAGGTTGATTCTTAGACACATACAACTTTCCCAAACTGAATCATGAAGAAATAGTAAGGAGACTATATTGGTAATAAAAAGTCTCCCACCAAAGAAAAACCCAGAACTTAATTACTTTAATATTGAGTTCTATCAAACATTAAAAAAAAAAAACTAACATCAATGCTTCACAAACTCTTCCAAGAAGAAAAAAGTAAAAAGGAGGAAATACTTCTAAATTCTTCTAAAGAGGCCAGTATCATACTGAGGACAAAGTCAGACCAGGACATTATAATAAAACTCAATTGATTAACATAGATGCAAAAATTCTCAGCAAAATACTAGCAAATAAAATTTAGCAGGACATTAAGAGGATTATCCACCATGATCTAGTGGGATTTTTCCCTGTGATGAAATAATGATGCCACATATGAAAATTTTAAAATATGGTACATTCCATCAGCAGAATGAAGAATAAGATCTGTACAATAATCTCAGATGCATTAAAGGCATTCGACAACATTAAACATTATTCATGATCCAAAAATATTGACTGACAGAGATGTTAAAGGAAGGCCCTTACCACAGTGAAGTCTAAGTATGGGAAGTTCTCTGCATACACGTTCAGTGGTAAAAGGTTGACAGCCTTTCTTCTGAAATCTGAAGTAAGACAATGATGCCCCTTGCACTTCTATTCAGCATCATAGTATAAGTCCTTGTCAGAGTAATCAAGCAAGAGGAAGAAATAAAAGGCATCCAAATAGGAAAGGAGGAAGTAAAATCAGCACTCTTCACTGATAACATAATCTTATATATATAAAACCCTAAAGATTCCATGAAAATTATTAGAATAGATAAATAGGCAAAGTTGGAGGATAAAAAATTAACACACAAAAACCAGTGGCACTTCAATGCATTAGCAATGCAATCATGCAAAAAAGAGACCACGGGAATAATTCCACTTAAAATAGCTGCAAAACAACAGCAACAATACTCCAACAACAAATAAACAAATACATTTAACTGAGGAGGTAAAAGTCCTCTATACTGAAAACTATAAAACAAAAAACATTGACTAAGTAAATTAAAAAAGGCACAAATGCGTGGAAAGATAGCCTGTGTTCATGAATTGGAAGAGTTTGACCTAAATAGACATTTATCAAAGAAAAACATACAAATGGACAACAGGCAAATGAAAAAATGTTCAACATTACTGATCATTAGGCAAGTTCAAACTGAAACCACAAAGGTAAATTTCGTGCCTCTAAGATGATTTTTATTAAAACAATGAGCGATAACAAGTATCTGAGTGTATGCAGAAAAGGAAGTCACAGTACAATGTTGGTTGAAATCTACATTAGTATAGGCATAAAAGAAAATGGAGATTCCTCCATTTAGCAAATTCTCAATAATCCCTATTCTGGGTATTATCCCCCAAATTTGAAATTAGTTTGTTGAAGTGATGTATGTATTTCTACATTCATTGTAGCACTAGTCACAATAGTCAGGCTAGGAACTGAGTGAGCCTCAATAGATGAATAGATAAAGATTGCGGTATACACACACAACGGAATACTTCTCAACCTTTAAAAATGGAGGAATTTTGTAATTTCTAAAATATCAGAAAATATTGTGGTAGGTGAAATAAGCATGGGATAGAAAGGCACATACTGTAGTACCTCACTTATATGTGGAATCTAAAACA
Organism: Sciurus carolinensis; assembly: GCF_902686445.1. Classification (NCBI taxonomy): domain Eukaryota; kingdom Metazoa; phylum Chordata; class Mammalia; order Rodentia; family Sciuridae; genus Sciurus; species Sciurus carolinensis. The sequence continues at coordinate 310,838 of NW_025920145.1, forward strand.
AATAAATGCATAGAAACAGTGAGTAAAATTGTTATAGAGACTGGGAGTGGACAGAATGCACATGTGATGGATTTAAGGTACAAATCTCAGACATGGAGGAATGTTATTATCATTATTATTATTTTGATTTTTTATTTTTAGTTGTCAATGGACCTTTGTTTTATTTGTTTAGTTATATGTGGTGCTGAGAATCAAACCCAGTGCCTCACACATGCCAGGCAAGTGCTGTACCACTGAGCCACAACCCCAGTCCAGGAATGTTATTATTATTATTCTTATATGATCTATTGAACAGTTTGGGGATACTGTTAGTAATAGTGTATTGCATGTTTCAAAATTGCTAAGAGGGCTACTTTCAAATGTTCTTTCTCATTACAAAGATAAGTATTTGAGGTATAGTAATTAGTTTCATTTAATTATTCCATATGTATTCACAAATCATAACATGACATTGTACCCCATAAATATACAGTATTACAATTTGTCAGTTCACAATAAAAATAAAATTTCTTTCTTCTGTCTAATTGTTCTTGCTAGAGTTTCAATGAAAATGTTGAATAAAAGTGTGAAAGAGGACATCCTTGTTTCAATTTTTAGAGGAAATGGTTTCAATTTTTCTCCATTTAGAATTATGTTGACCTTCGGTTTAGCATATATGACACTACTCTTAAGATTTTATCTCACTCCAATCAGAATGGCAATTATCAAGAATACAAGCAACAATAAATGTTGGTGAGGATGTGAGGAAAAAGTACACTCGTACATTGCTGGTGGGAATGCAAAATGGTGCAACCATTATGGAAAGTAATATGGAGATTCCTCAGAAAACTTGGAATGGACCCACCTTTAAACCCAGCTATCCTACTCCTCGGTTTATATCCAAAGGACTTAAACTCAGCATATTACAGCGATACAGTCACATCAATGTTTATAGCAGCTCAAGTCACAACAGTTAAACTATGGAACTAACGTAAGTGTCCTTCAACAGATGAATGGATAAAAAAAATGTGGTATATATATATATATATACGGTGAAATAGTATTCAGCTTTAAAGAAGAATGAAATTATGGCATTTGCTGGTAAATGGATGGAGGAGAATATCATGCTAAATGAAATAAGTCAAACCCCAAAAACCAAAGGCCAAATGACATGCAAATGCTAATTCACCATAAATGGGAGGGGTCTAGGGAAGAATAGAATTAGTGTACATTAGGTAGAGGGGAATGAAGGGAGGGGAAGGGGGTCTGGGGATAGGAAGGATAGGAGAGTAAAACAGACATTACCTCATGTACATATATGATGGCATGACCCATGTGATCCTACAATATGTGCAGTAAGAAAAAGAAGAAATTATACTTATTTATGTATGATCTATCAAAATGTATAAATGCATTCTACTATCTTATACAACTAATTAGAACAAATAAAAAATTTATTAAAAAAATAAAATTAAAGAAATTAAGCAGACATGGTGAATATTTGGGTCTACTTTTAATTGGGAAATATATTTGTCAGAGAGAGAGAGATGGGGTGGGGATCTGTTATATAGGGGAAAGAAAACTCATCACACAGGTTGTTAAATTAATGAGATACTGCGAAGGCCAAATAACTGAGCAAGGAAACCAAGAACTTGAGAACTTGGAATGAGAAAGGTAGAGAGTAGAAGAAAGAGAAAAAGAGAGACTATGGCAAGAAAAATCAGGGATCAGGGCAGCACAATTTCTATTCTTTGGATGGATGTGTGGAGGCTATCAAGAGGCCAGAAATAATACATAGGAAAATAAGGTAAATTTTTTGCTCAAAGCTATATTCCGTATAGTCTACTAATTACCTGTCCTATCAAAAGGAAACCTACTTCATTTGAATGGTGTTATAATTAATAAAACAGTGTTTAACTGAAGGAAAAATCAATAAAAGACAGGTTACCAGATTTCTTACTAACTCTAAATTGTGGGTGGTGCAGGGAGATCTAGGGTGGAAATTCAGAAACTTTGTGTCACAGAAAAGAATGATGCTTCCAAGGGGAGGAACACAAATAAAGGGGGTAACTTGAACTTGTACACTTGGGAACATGAAGCTTACCTAGCAGCTTGTTTTCTCCTGCTGACTCTGTAATCAACATCTTAAGGACATATGTGTTAAGAAGAGTTAGATATGCTATGGTTTGGATAGAATGTGTCCTTCTAAGATTTATGTGTTAAAGACTCGGTTCCCAAAGCAGTAATGTCTGGAGGTGGGGCTTTGAGGGAGGTTACTGGATGATGAGGGCTATGATCTCCTCAGTGGATTTATTCACTGATAGCTGAATGGACTACTGGGAGGTGATGGAAACTGTAGGTTATAGGGCAGGATTGGAGAAAGCATCACTGGTGGGGGACTGTGGAAGGGTACTTCTTGTCCCTGCTCCTTTCATTGCTCTCTCTCACTGTCTCTTCCTGGCTGCCGCAAAGTGGTCAGCTTTGTTCCACCACACCCTTCTGCCATGATGTTCTGCCTCATTTCAGGCCCAAAGTAATGGAGCCAGTAGACCATGGACTAAAACTTCTGAAACCCTGAGTCAACATAAAGCTTCACTCTAAGTTGTTCTTCTCAGGTATTTGATTTATAGTGATTAAAGACTGACTAAGACAGATAATGACCATCTTGTTGGGCATTCTGGTCACTGTCACTGGTGGATAGAAACTCAGAACTCCTTGGACTAGAAAAGATCAATTTTTCTCATACTTGTGCAAAGATTGCAAAGTCAGCAGGCTGCTGTTACCTTGCTCTGAGAGATTGGCCTGTTATTTATGAAATACTTTTCTGTGGCTTCTACCTTTCTGTTGGAAACAGAATATGCACTTTTAAATCATTTTTAGATAGTAATTAATATTATTAAAAATCATGTTGGATATTCTTCAAGGGAAATAGAACTATGACCAAATACATGACAAAACTAGAAACTAAACCAATTTCTTATTCTGAAACTTAAATTGTGCAGTTCTACTCAGGAACCAATGAGTTTTCATTGCTAATAAGCTTTTATTGACATGCTTGTCCTTCAGTCTTGGCACCTTTCCTGCATGAAACAGGAGACACATTTTAGCTTCTGAGTTGTGATGGTGTCAGCTGGCTTTCTCCTTATATTTCTGGCCAAAGTGTTCACCAGGTCTCAGGGGAGATTAATTTTCTTCCCCATTGTGAAGTGGAACTCTCTAAAAGCAGGGTTATTTTATTTCCAAAATAATTTGAAATATTCGTTGATACTTGAGAGTAAAAAGCAAAACCTGAGAAGAGTGTTCAATACTGTGCTGTTGATTAGAGCATGTGTATATTTGACCTTGACGCTCCTGGAAACACCTATACACCCATCAAAAACTGAACAAATAGATGTGTTTAATTTGAGTCTTATAAGAAGAAATTGTAGTTCTTGTTGATAGGATGTTGGGCTCCTGTTGCTTTCTTAACTTTAGTAAAAAAGAGTACTCCTTATCCATCTCTGCTTTGCAATGACCTTATTTCCTCTGCAATCAACCAAATGATTTTTAGGTATGTAAGTGCTGTTAATCAAAATGTAAAAACTATTGGTAATGAAGGGGAAGAGGGATGAGATGGTGGGGAGAGAGAGAGAGAGTGAGAAAGAAAATATAAATGTGTCAGCAAATGAATAAGAAATGATTCCTTATACAGTATCTTATAAAAAAATCACATATATTAAAGTCTTTTAAGTTGGTAAGCTGTCAAGTTCATGATGATGAATATGTTTTTCAAAGTTTTAATTCTCCTTCTCCCCCTTCCTCTCCCTCTCCACCACCTCTGCCTCCTCCTTCTCCTTCGTCTTCTTCTTTCTTTCTTTCAATGCCAAGGTTTGAATGCAGACCACTTCACACATGATAGGCTAGCCCTTTACCACTTAGCTACATCTCCAGCCTGTTTCCTATTTTAATTTTGAGACAGGGTCTGGCTAAGTGTCCCCGACTGGCCTCAAACTTGTAAGCCTCCTGCCTCAGCCTCCTAAAAAATTCTAATTCTTATTTAAAAGCTGAAGTTGTATCATGGGCATCTAATTTCTGCCTGTTGTTTTCCTTGAAGTTACAGACTCACTTCATTAATTTTTGAAAAAATGTTTGTCAGATACCCAGCTCTAACTGTAGTTTCCCCATTTTTTACATGAAATATAAAAGTGGCATTCCATGACAAATGGATTAATTTGGTTTGTAACGCAAACAATTGTTTTTCCTTATGAAATATTTTTCATTAACTGTAATTTAGTACATAGTAGAAGTATGTTTTGCATGCTTAATATATTAAGGAAATAGTTTACAGATACATACTCAAGTGTTGAGAATTAATAAAAATCAATATTAACTAATATCTAATATAAATTATAATTATTAATATATAAATGTAAGTATTTGCACATAAACAGATACTAGATATTTTCAACTGAGTACACTAGGCGTCATGGCCTTTTTGGTTTTGTTTTTGTAGATTGGCAATGTATAATGTGGAACAATAAAACAGAGATGACTAGAACTGTTTGGTGGTGTTGCCTTGATTTGTTCTTATTACCCAAATAACCAAAGCAGGATACAAACTTTTGCATGAGTAAAAGATCCATTCAAAATACAAATATGAAGAATTCAGCAACATGGTTTTAGAATCCAGATTGCAACCACCCTTTCAGAAATTACCAATTGTCAAATTCTGGTGTACTATCAAAGCATATGTCCTCATTTATCCTTTAAAAGATGAAATTACTTATCTTTATGAGGCTGGATTATCTTAATCTGGTTTAAATAGGACATGTAGCAACTGATTAAATGCAGATGTATAGATGAGAAATCTGACTATCTTCTCATAAACCAAAGATTAAGAGATTGCAAAAATGTAAAACAATGCCTCTATCCTCATGACTTTTTGGATTTGGAAAATAAAGTGATTTTTTAAAAAAATGAGCAAGAAATGTGTAGTTGGGCAGTGAGTTGAAATGAAAGTCAATAAATACAGGTGAAACAAGCAAAAGACTACTTTTCTATTGCTTTGTACACTCGTGGTACTTGCAGTAGTCCACAGTAGACTGAAAAGATTAAAGTAAATATCTGCCAGAAACGTTAGGTCCTCTGGATTGAGAATGAAAAACAGTCTTTGGGGAGCACATAAAGTTCTTCAAAGACTGCTGTGTTCTGAATACCTAACAGTATTGCTGGATAGATTCTCTTCAGAAGTGCTGAGCAAAGGTGGTGTTGGCAGCTGAGATGCCTGGGAAGATAGTCCTCGCTGATGAATGATTCATCTCAACTAATGCTGCCCATAATATTTTATTTCCTTGAGCTGGGGTTCGGGAAGGTGAAGATACCAAAATTCAAATGCATATATTTCGGAAACTTAATTTTTGCCTTGCTGTCATGCAGACCTGTGTTCAGAACTGAGGCCTAGTCATTAATCCTTCTTAACCTGTACTTCAATATTTCTACCTTCTGTATTTCAAAATACCTCAATAATCTCAGAGTTTTATCATCGCCATATATGGACAGAATCTCCTGGGCACAAAGGGCTTCAAATGAAGTCCTTAGGGTTGAAAAATAAATTATTAATTATTAGAAGCCATCTTCCCTGTTTTTCTAAGGTTGTCACATTTTACTTTATGTTTATTTAAAAATATACAGAATGCTTGTAGAAATTATAGGGTTTTTAAAATTGGCCTGAAGACCTGCTGACACACCATTTAAACCCATTTCTAAACCAATGAATAATATTTTATGTCCTTCAAACACAGAAGAGACAGTCCAACTATTTGAGTTGTTTAATGGATGTGTGGGAAATGAAAAGAATGAAGTTTTACTATTTTCTGCTTTTTCAATTAATAGTTTTAAATATTTAAGATATTTCTTTAAAATACCAGGCAGTAGCATCAGTTATATTTTAACTAATTCTTTGGAAATTAGTAATGCTCTTGGTGTTTTAGTTGTTTGTCTTCTAAGTAAAAACACTGTTTTGATGAAAAAAAATCCTGAAAATAAAAAATATTTATAGAAGAAGGCTTTGTGTTCTTATTTCTTAGTAAGCTATGAATCATTCAGTGCATAGTTTAATGTGTGAAATAAACAGATCTTTGAAGATGTGTACCAGACATTTAGGTTTAGAGGTAACAAACCTTCAGTAGTTGAGGGCTCATATTTCCCTCTCTCTGTGTGCCATAACTTGGTGGAAATTCACATATACTAAATTCCAGAAAATGGATGAAGAATCTGATTATTCAATAATAATGCTGGTTTTTAAAAAGTAAATATGCACAGAATAATTTTATCTTTGTGGCAATATTTGTCTTTTAGCAATGCTGGTAGTTTGAGAAATATTTCTATCTATTTATCCTCACCTATCTATCATCTATCCACATTAAATTCTGTTCAACAGTTATTTTTTTAAGCCAGATGTGCCACACAAGAAAATTAATCTTATCGCCTTGTAGCATACTTTTGTTTTGACCACAGATAGTTAATGCTTTGTTTATTCTTGAGGCTTATGTCCACATGATTTGACTGTTTTAAAATATTACATTTACTTTCAGAATGAATGAAGCCACTGGAAAATTAAAAGAGGAATTTAAAATGTATTTGAATCATCGTATCTTGAATAGCATACCAAGTTACCATTAGGAGAGAGCTAGCAATGATCCAGTATATTAACTTTTATAAGTCTCATTATTAAAGATTGGAAAGTCAGATTTATTTTTCTGGCACCAAAGAGAGGCAGGTATCCAGAGTTTATCTTTTGACTATTGAAGCACCAAATTTAAGTGAAAGTAATGTCTTCGAATAAACAAAACAAAACAAACAAAAAAAACCCTGCCCAAACAATTTTTCATGATGAAATAGAGTGAAATGTCTTCTTATGCACTATTTTATTACTTTTGAATCTTTTCTTGAGAACCTCATAAAAGACAGTCTGGGCAGTGATGATGCTGAAGAGAATATGGGCTGGGTAGAACCTCAGAGGCTGTAAGTACTTTATCAAGAAAGGATAATTTCCTAGCTGGGCACACCTATAATCTTAGTGGCTTGGGAGGCTGAGGCAGGAGGATTGCAAGTTGAAAACTAGCCTTAGCAACTTAGTGAGGCTCTAAGCAGCTTATCAAGACCCTGTCTCAAAATAATAAATAAAAAGGGCTGTGGTTGTGGCTCAGTGTTTAAGGGCCCCTGGTTTCAATACCTGGTGCCAAAAACAAAACAAAAAGGTTTATTGCCTCATGCAAATATCCTTACTGAGCTGTGGAATGTGTGTAAGAATGTCTGAATTCTGATTTCCTCAAGATAAAATTTGGGTAAAAGTATATTAAAATGTCAAATTATTTTGTCATTTTTTTCCTTATGTTTTTGATGCTTCTGGTTTGCTGTCACCCTAGTTTTTTCTGCTTGTCTGATCAGCCCATTCTCTAGGAAAGGAGTTTAGGCGAAGGTAATGTGAATCTTAGTGTCTGATCAAAGATCCCTCACCATCCAGAAAGAAAGTAAATACACACAGACTTGGGAGGAAACTTTTTTTTTAAATTGAAAAAGGACAAATTGGCTTTATATGCATTTATTTTTATGGTAATGTGAGGTTTTTAAAGAAAACTCATTGGTTGGCAATATGTAACCGAATCATCAAAAACCGTATTATACAATGTTACATTTGTTCAACCATTGAAGTGTTCCTGAAGGCCTAGCATCACAGGAATATTGAATTCAGTTTTTCCATTTTCCATTTAGAATAAAAATACATAAAAGGTCTTCCAAATACTTGGATTAAACGTAACTAATAATCGTAGAGTAATCAATATGAGCATTTCCATAATTTTTACATGAACTGTCATAGAATGGATTATAGCTACACAGGGTAAATTGCATGACTTTTATAAAACCTTAAAATTGAAGAGTGTTTGGTGATCCAGAATTCTGGACACATCTTAACAAATATTCATTACACAAACCAAAAGATGCAATTGCACTTTTCCCAGTTAACTGTGGAAAGACTGGGCCATTAAAAGATTCCATTTAGGATGATAAATAGCCAAAAAGAAATTTGAACATGTGTTACAGTTGTGTTTTTCAAAGTTTACTGAAACCTTTCGTCCTTGGTGATAATCGAGGAATCCTGAATCAATGTGCTAGTTTCAGAAGAAAAGAAAACTAAACATTTTAAACTTCCATTCCAAATTTCAAATATAATACGATTTTCACAGAAATTATTGAATATTTGAAATTATTTTTAAACAGTGTATATGCATTGATTTTCTATATGTGATACTACTATGTTAACTTGCCTTTTATGTCATTTGTGTATTGATGAATTTTTTTGGCTAAATTTTTGTTTTATACAATTGACCTGATACTATAACCATGATTCACAATTATGTCAAATGACTCAAAAGGAATTGCTGAAGCACAGGACAACTGATTAATGGTACTCTAAATACTATAACTCAGCATAACCTTTATAGTACAAATAATGAACAGATCTCATTGCAAGTACTATAGATGTGAATCTCTCTTTTAAGAGAATCACATGCAGCATGAATGGACTGGTTTGATAGTTTTGCAAAAAGAAAAAAAAAAAAGGAAAAGATCAAGCATATGCATGGCTCTTACATTTTGTTAGTTGGCAATCAACTTTTCCCAGATCCTGAGAAAGGCATTTTAAAAAAGTTTCATGAGCCATTAAAGGAATCACAGTGTGTTACAGAAAGTACAGTGAAATTTTTGTTAAATTTTATTTAATCTTTCATCATTTGCATAAACACAGTTATAAGTTATATTACTTTCAAGAAGATTGTAAATAAAGCTTCTAATAAATAAAATGACAAACACTTTTTTCAAAGAGAAAGTAAAGGGCTGGGGATATTGCTCAGTTGGTAGAGTGCTTGCCTTGCAAGCACTAAGGTCCTGGTTTCAATCCCCCGCACCACAAAACAAACAGGAAGTGAAGTCATCTTCTGATTACTAAGATCATATGTCTGTGTAATTATCACATCTTTTAGATACTTTACAATTTAGTTGCATAAATTAATATTGTACAGAATATGATTTAGTTCTTGGCATATACAAGAAAGAGCTTTGTGACTGGTAAGTGCTTTTTTCATTTATCAGAAAAGAGTACAATAAATTGTGATGAAGTCTCTCAAATGTTGCTATTGGGATTGATAGTGATGAACTCTAACTACAAATTTAGCAGGAAAAGGCATTGCTTCAAAAGTTAGGATGCCAGGTAATGAAGATGGTGGAATGGATGTAGGCTGTAACCCTTGACTCTTCCTCAGTGCAGAAAGGAAGCAGTGAAAGAATAGGTGACCAGAAAGTAGGGGATACAGAAATATTCTAAAACTCAATATTGGACAGTTTGAGATTTTAAGGGACTTGGATTACCAGTGCAAAAAATAAGGAAAGAATTCCTTGACCCCTGATCAGGGTCGGGGGGAGAGGGGTTAGAAAGAGAGAAAGGAGGAGAGGAAAAGACCATAAGTTTGCTTCCATAACAACAGCTTAAAACAAAAGTAGACCAACTCAAAAGAAAATAGGAGCTGCCAAGACAGAAAAAGGTCATCACAAAATTTTACCCAAATTGTGGACTGAAATCTGTGCTGCGTAGGGCAGCCATTCTGTATAGCCCACAGATGACCTGTCTTCTTTAAAAGTAAATCAACACAGTTTCTCTCTGTCTTCAGAGAGTAACAAATAAAAGCAGAGGGATACTGAAATGGGTTATCGCAGTCATTCATCTAGAAGGAACTTGTAGAGGGATCACTGTTACCTGCAATTTACTTAAATCCCCTCCACCTACACCACAGACCAGGTGAATGTGGTGGAGCTCACCTCAGAGCAATCACTTCTGGGGACTGCTAACTCTAGCCCAGTGCTCCACACAGACTCTGCAGAAACTGACCAACTGACCTCCTACTCCCACCATGATGATGGGTAAAACCACAGTGAGCCACACCACCCAGGGAAGAGGCTTCTATGCCACAGATGACCCACAGAGAGCCTGTACCTGCAGTCCACACAACTACAGACAACCATTAAGTGCTTAAATAGCACTGCTCTGTAGACATCCCAACAGAGGGGAATGGATACCTGTGATTCACAACAATGGGCAGTAGGAGTTCAGATGCAGGTAGGCCAATTAACGCCTATCCCAGTCACAGAGGTAGTACCCTGGTGATCTATGTTTCTGAAAAGAACCAAACCGAAACCTTAGAAATAAAAGATTGAATAAGTCAAATTAAAAGTTCAGTTGAAAATATCACCAATAGATTAGACCATTGGAGGTTTCTGTACCACAGATCACCCGCAGACAGCCTGCAGATACTGGTCCCACACTTGCAGTCAGCCACCAAGCTCTATGCCACTTTAAGTAAGTCCCTGTGGAGAGGAGCAGGCACATAGCATCCAGAGCAGTCAGTGTTACAGCCCTGAGCCCTGCATCCTGTGCCACTGCACCCAGCAGAAACTGCCTGCAGAAGCAGCATAGTACCTCCCCCGAGCATGCAGACTTGTGTCACTGGACTGATGAATAAGAACCAGATGGTGAGAAACCCATAGCAACCAGGAAAGTAGCTCCTGTGCCCCACCACCTCTAGGAGGGTTCACAGCTGTAAGACTCAGAGTTGTCAGTTAACTCAATTCTCATTCAGATGCATGAACCCATAGAAGGCAATTCCTGAGGATGACCCCAAACAGCTAACTGAGAACCTCATACATGCACAATGGCAGTAAACCTCACAAAGGGGTTTAAAGGGAGCACCCCAGAGACACCAACCACCAACCACCAACCACCAACCAGTGAGCTGACACAAGCTCACTGACCTGTGACCTGAGCACTCCACAGGCAGCCCTACACCTCCTCAACCCTAATACAATTCTAGCAGGCCCTTTGATCTTTGATTTGTATAGGCACTTACTAGCTTTCTGTCTGGTCAGAGGAGATGTTCTTTAATTTGTCTGGAACTTAGCAACCTAGTTATTTCCAGTTAGAGGGATATACTCTTGTGTGCTCTTCTGAAGACAACACTGTATCCAGTGCTATTTAATCCAGTATGGGCTACCCTGTGTGTATTTCAGAGTGTTCAGGATATGGCAGTCTAAGTTACATGTATTTTAATCTGTTTGATGTGATTCTGGGTGATCTGTGGCCAGTAATATTCTAAAATAGATTGATGCCAGTGGAGGAAATACTGGAAAAAGAATTTAGAAAATTCATAGTTAAAATGTTCATTGAGCTGAAAAAAAGAAATGAGCTGAGGAAAAGAAAAGTGAAAGATCATTTCAATAAAGAAACAGATTTTGAAAAAGAACAAAACAGAAATCCTGGAAATGAAAAACTAAATAAATCAAATTAAAATTTCAGTTGAAAGCATCACCAATAGACTAAACCATTTTGAAAGCAGATTCTCAGACCCTGAAGACAAGTGTGTATATATATATATATATATATATATATATATATATACATAAGTGTATATATGTAAGTGTATATATATAAAATACATACATATATTATATATAGTCTTGAAAATAATGTTGACAATAAAGAAATGATGCCGAAATAATAAAAATTCAGAAAATCTAGGATAACATTAAGAGACCAAGTCTAAGAATCTAGGAATCATCCAGATGAAGGCACTGATATAAAAACTAAAGGAATGCATAATCTTTTTAATGATATCAGAAAATTTCCAAATCTTAGAAATAAGATGGAAATTCAAATACAAGAGATATTTTTGAACCCAAGTATAGGCAATATAAAAAAATCTCTTCAAGACCCATAATAATGATAATGCCTAATATAGAGAATAAGAGTAGAAATTTAAAAGTTGAAAGGAAAAAAACCCCAACAGGTCACATTAAGAATAAGCTAATTAGGATTTCATAGCTCAGGCCCTAAAAGTCAGAAGGACTTGAAATACTATATGCCATACCCCAGAAGAAAACCTGTGCTGACCAAGATTACCATATCCAGCAAACTATTCTTCAGATGTGAAGATAAAATATAAACTTGCCATGGTAAGCACATGGAACTTTCTCTAAATAGATTATATTTTAGGGCATAAATAAAGTCTGAACAGTTCCATCACTGCCAAAAGTTCAAGTCTAAAACCTCTTCTGAAAGGCAAACTTTCAGCATGAACCACTTTAAAAATAAAAAGTTACATATATCCAATATATAAAGGCACATTTCCATGAAAATAAATTTGGGCATAGAAATAAGGGTCAGGACCAAAGCAAGACTGAAATCCAGCAGAGCAAACCAATCCTGTAGCTCCATGTTCAGCATCTGGGGCACATGGCATTGTGATGTTCTCTCCAAAGGGCTTGCACAGGTCCACCATATGGCTTTACTGCCTTCAGTCCAGGTGGCCTCTCTCTTGGCTTGCATTTGCTTGGTTCCTGCAGCTTTCCTTGGCAGACATTCCACAGTGCTGGCATTTCTTAATCTAGGGGGTCTCCACTGCAGCTTCAGCTTCCTTCTCACATCTTCACACATTGCCCTATCAGGGACAGCTTGCAGGGACTCCAATCCTGCTGCACTCTGTACTTTGCCTGGTCTCCGAGGCTTTCCTTTGAATTCTTGGTGGAAGCCTCCATGACTCCCTAACTCCAACTTTCTGCATTCCTGCAGAACCAGCACATGTGGTTGACACCAAGTTCTGCCAACATCTCAGGCTATAACCAAATGTCCAGGGACCCTGGATGCAGAAGCCTCTGAGTGCTGGAGTAGCTGATCATGTTGAAAAACTTCCTAGGCTCCCTTCTGCAAAATGTGTACCCCATTTCTCTATTCTCAAGATAATTTTTACTTTTACTTCCTTGATTCTGAGATGGATATGATCTTGCCAATTTCTGAGATGCCCTCAAGCTATCTATCTCATTCTCTGGAAAAAGTGTATAACATTCTTTTTAGTGGCAGTAATATCCTTAACAACTGTAACTTTTTTAGCCCCGGTTTTACTCCCACCTTTCAAGTCCAAGTTTTTCAAATCTTTCAGTTATGTTTTCTTCTCCTAAATATCAAAATAAACTTGACTAAAAACCAGTATCAATATTCATGGCACTTCCTGAATGCTATGATGCCTAGAAATTTCTTCAGCTAGATTAAGATGTTCATTGCTTTATAAAAAGTCTCACAGAAAGTGAGAAATGGGAAAACTGCAGACAACTTCTCGGTCAGAACCTAACAAAAATGGCCTCTAGTCCAATTACCAATAGTGTCCTCCTTTTCTTTTAAACCCTCTTGAGCCCTGTCTTCACTGTCCATGTTCTTTTTGGCCTTCTGGTCTTCTGAGCTCCCCCCAGAATCGGCCATTAAGCTCAGCTCACAAATAAAGCATTTTCAGCTTGCGTTGCCAAACATATCACAATTCTTCCCACCAATTCCAAAATGCTCCAAAAATGTATGAACCACATGGTCAGGTTGGTCATAGCAATGACACCACTTTTTGGTACCAATTTCTCTGTCAGTCAGCCTTTTTTGCCACTGTGACTGAAAGATCTGACCAGAACAATTTTAGGGGAGGAATACTTTATTTGAGGGTTCACGGTTTTAGAGGGCTTAGTCCATAGAAGGCTGGCTCTGTTCCTTGGGACTTGAGGTGAGGCAGAACATCATGGCAGAAGAGTGTGTCAGATCAAAGTGGTTCACACGATGTTCAGAAATGAGAGATTTCCACTTGCCAAATACAAATATATAGCTCAAAACCATGTTCCCAATGCCCCATCTCCTCCAGCCATATCCCACCTGTCCTCAGTTACCAATCAGTTAATCCCATTAGGTGATTAATTACTGATTGGGTTAAGGCTTTCATAACCCAATCATTTCCTCTCTTAACACTTTTTCATTGTATAATCTATGAACTTTTGATGAACACCTTACATCCAAACCACAACACATGGTAAAGTGCCCATGGGTTCTATCCCTAGTACCAAAGATTTGAAGTCAGATGGTGGGTGAAAAGACAATTAGTAAGGTATACAGTGCTGTAAACAAAAAGGGGGTCAGACAGCCTTGAAAAGCCATACAATGCAGAATATCTGTCATTCAACAACATGTCTCTTGCTGATGATTCAAATGGGAAACCAACAGTGAAATCAGGGTGTATGATTAAAGAGTCCTTGGTATATATAGCTATTCATGACTGGAAGAATGAAGAGTTAGAACATGGATACTTGTCCACATAGAAGAACCCTGCTCAGAAAAGAACTCACATGAGTTTATAAATTGACAGATGATGCTAATTGGTCTGACTCCAGTACCATTAACCTTAACCACTGTGCACTGGAGTGACTTCAATAAAAAACCAAACACAAAGGAGTAATAAAATATATCATTTTGCCACAGACACCTGAATTCAATTATAGAGAAAAATATCTATTTCCAATGTCTTAAAAACTTGGAAAATTTAGAGAAAAGTCTTCATTTAGTTTGCAGTTGTGAGGAAAAAGGAGCCTGTTTTTAAATCTTATCACAGGAAGAAAATCAGTTTGTATCAAGATTTGCAATCCTATTCATCACCATGTTCCTATGAATAGGGTTCTCATAACTCCTAAACTATTTCACATTACTTTGATATTTTCAAAGTTGTAATTGTTTTAAATTGAATAGGAAATAATTAATATGCAGCATTATGATCATCTGAGAATATAGTAACATCCAAACTACAATATTCTTTCAGTCAATGATAAAAATATTTCAGAATTTTTTTAGGCTTTTATTACCAAATAACAAATTTTAAGTGATACTCAATAATTAGAATTCACTTTCTTGGGTATATTGCAAGGAATTTGCATTCAATTAGAAATTCTTTACCAAAACTTCACATCCCATCCCTCTCTGAGTCCCATCCTGGGGATTCTAATATGTTAGGTTTGAAGTAGGACTTAGGCACTTGTTTCTAATGAAATTTCATTAATATTCATTTTTAGCTGTGAATCATTAGATCAGATGACTGTAAAATATTACAGCTCTAATACTATGTGCCTCTTACCTTCATACCAGATATAATTGTATAACTTATCTTTTTCTGTTGGTAATAATTCTTCAAATTTTTTTCTACTTCTTGCATCTATTCTCCATTTTTCATGTATTTATTCTTTCTATTTCTAACTAAATTACATATTTATGTATATTCATACATATAAGAAAAAAGCTTTATAATAAGGCTACATACATTCACATTTATATCCATACATGTATAGAACACACACACACTACTTACAAAAGAAGTCATGGTTCTTTCACCTATGTTATCGTATTATTTATCCTTTCCTCTCCCAGACAAAAATGGCAATAGGAAATGATTGTGTTTTTTGTTTTGAAAAGCCTTCTGAGGGATATACAAAATTATTCTAAGACACTACTTGGGGGAAAAACAACTGCAAATGCAAATGAAATGTTCAAGGACATGTTTAATGCTGGAAGTGTAAGCTAACTATGGGTTTAAATATCATGTACCTTTATTAATATAAATCAAGTAATAAAAGTCTTATTTATATTTTGAAAATCATTATTTATTACTTTTAATATTAATACTATCCATTATTGATGTGTTTTATGAGTAGATCATCAGGTTTTCTCCAAATAATCTAGAATTCTAAAAAAATACTCCATAAGCATATGAATTTGCTTATATAACTTATGGCTGGTAGCTCAGTTATTTATCACAAATCTAAACGCATAAATTACTTATTTTAGTGCTGTAATAAAACAGCTTCATAATGACATAACCAGACTTTGTTTTGTAAAAAGATTTTAGGATCCTGAAGAATCATCTGTACTTTTCATTTGTTCCTTGTGTATGTTTATATGTATTCAATGAAATTAAATGTTTTCAAACCACTGTTCCTCAATTTTTTTCTAATAATCTTTAAAAACAGGTCTTGTAGAGTAGAAAGCTATAATGTAGTTTGGTAAGCTATCTTAATTACACCATAATCACTAATAACTTTTTCTCTCATATCTGTCTTTTAATTCTAGAAGAAAAGTTAGAATAATCTAAATCATCCTCTTTTCATATCATCAGGCAACTGTAATCTCTATGAAATCTTAGATAACAGCGTGAGGATGAGAGGAAAACACAACTATGTGCTGTTTACAGGACAGTAAAAGAATTTCAGTGTCATATGACATATAACGAGATGTAGAATTTCTATGTAAAGTCATGTATGGAAGTTTAAAAGGATGAATGTTACATTTTCAAATAATATTAAAAAATTAAAATTATTTTGCTGAAATAATCTAATATAAATACAAAACTATAGTCTTTTTATTTGATTATAAATGGAACAAGTTTTATTTCATCTTAACCTCATCCTCCTTGGAATAATGTTCAATGGTAGTCAAATATCATTAGGCATGTCCATCTCGTTTATCTTCCCTCCTTTGTTTAAATGATCAGTTTTAGAAATATTGTCAAATATTGCTGCAAGCCTGCTGACTCATTTGCAATGATCGATGATGCTGGATATGTTGGTATTTTTAATGTTCACCTCTTCATGCATCACTGAGGTGGTCTGAATTATGTAAAGCCTCATCATTGATGTTGAAATACTTTGAAAACAATGAAATGTTTCTATTATTTTCTCTCCATTCTCTTACCATTCACAACAGTTTCATTCTCTAACAGCCCCAAATGGTGTGTGCAGGCCCATGTCAAAAAATCTTTTTTAACACTCTCATGTGATTTGACTTTAATGAGCAGATGAATGAAATAATTCCAGTCTGACTGCTTTGATTTGAATCCCAGCTCTCCCAGTTTCTCACTGTGTGACATTGAGCAATTATTTCCATCTGCTTGTTACTTAATATGGAATAATGGGATAAGAAATGATACTTGGGTTTGGTAGGATAAAATGAATAGTTACAGGTAGCAATCAAGTGCCCACCATATCTCTCAAGGGTGCACGACTACATTATGTGTTTGCCTTTAAAATGTTTTGAAAAAAATCAGTTTTTTTTTCTGTATTCAACAGTTATAAATCATCTAATATGTTATAAGCACTGTCTAGTGCTGAATGTATGACTCAAATGAAACATACACGGTCTTTAAAGTGCCAAGATTTAGAGGTGGATCAGGGTGCACACACCACAAAACAGACACCCAATGTAATGATAAAGGTTCCAATGGGAGCTATAAGGTGCTAACTGAAGAAAATTATCCCCAATTTGAGCATTCAGGAAATATTTTTTCTGGAGGAAATTGGGCAGATTGGAAACTGCTCAGGATTTTTGTTCCAAATAATTCAATGATAACAAATTTTGAATAATCATAAATGTATTTAGAAAAATCCTTTATGACACATTTTGGATGGTGAAACTCATTCAGATTCTTGAAAAATACAATTTTTTTCCTCCTACCATGAGATCAGATCATCTCCTAACAACTGTCACAGTTTTCTACCAGCAGGTGAGTCAGTTTGCAATTCTTAAGATTTTTTACTCTTAATTCACACTTCCTATATCAAACTCATTTCTGTGATGTTTTAATAATTTAATATTAATCTTTTCCTCTGGACTCTCAGTCCCTAGATATCTTCCTCAATGGTCCTGTTCTTTATCATACTCTCAATTAACTTCCAGGTTATGCTAGCCTGTGCCACTACACTACCCAGGCAATCCCTGAATAATCTCAATCTCAAACTTTCAGGTTTGTGACCACTTAGTTTGTTTGTATTTCTAGTTTATTTTCTTTAGGGTTCTAAATCCAAACTTTTGGGGACCCTGCAGGGACTGTAATCTGTTTTATTTTTTTTATTTCTTTTCCTCTCTTCTTATATCTTCAGTTACCTCCTGGACAAATCGAATTCTACAATCAATCCTTGTACTTATTTTCTTGCAAACATTTGAATTATTTGCCCTGTTTTCATTTGTCATGTTCATTTGTCATACAGAATCCTAGTTAAACACATCTCTTCATACATGGAGATAACACACATTAAGACCATTTCACTTAAAATTCATCATCACTAATCTGCTGTGATCCATTAATTCTTACTGGAAACAATTCCCTAGTCCCTTTAATTTATTTTTATATTTCCCTGGATAACCATTTCACGCCTTTCCCATTAGTTATCTATTTCTGTGTAATACATTATATTTAGCAGCTTAAAACAACAAACATTAATTATACCAGAAGTTCTTGTGGTTGGAAAGTGTGGTGAAGTGTAGCCTGATGTCTCTCACAGAATGGCTAGAAAGGCTTTGGCCAGAGTCAAAGTCTTTTGAGGCTTCAGTGAAGGAAGATCTATTTCTAAATTCATAATTGTTCATCAATTATGAATTGGTCATCACAGACCTGGGGATAAAGAAATCAGTTTCTTGCTATATGGACCCTTCCACAGGCAGCTTATAACATGGCAGTCTGTTTTCCCCCGAGTAAGGCTGAGAAGGACTAAAGTCACAGTAATTTTTATATCTAAACTTTAAAGTGATGTCCTCCTACTTTTATCACTTTCTATTAGAAGTGAATTGCTAGGTTAAGGGAAGAGGTTGCAAACCCACAAATTAGGAACATTGGTGGATACCTTCGATGTTGCCTCCCATACCTTTATTTTTCTCCTCACATTTCCAAAATTTCCTTTTCCTCATCCTCCTCCTCATCTGATGAACTTTATTCTCATTGTATGAAAAATTAGGGAGAACTCCAAAGGATCTCAGGTTTCCATTACATCATCTACCTACCTTTGTGCTGTGCCAACATCATCTTGGCTCTTCCTGTTCTGAGGTGAGTTATCTTTGCATACGTAGCCTGAGACTAATGTCCTAACACACAGAAGAGTACATACTTTCTTGAACACATGCTAACTTGAGAAAAGAAGGATGTCACTTCAACAATTTCACTCTTCTTTCTTATCTTTGGATCTTCTTTCATCCCATCATTTCTTCTGTCTTCAAAACTCCATCTTGATTGGATATTCCTTTATAACCACAGCCCCATTTTTGTACTTGCCTGCTTGGATACTATTTGAAAAATATGCTTCTGTCACAGGCTAAGGATGTAGCTCAGCTGGTAGAGTGCTTGCCTGTACGCACAAGGCCCTGGGTTCAATCCTCAGCACCACAAAAAATCAAAACAAAAGAAAAAACATGCTTATAGTTTTGAATCTTCTTTTAAGTATTATTAATAGCAGAAATTATGTTATTTTAATTTTTTATACAAAACAGAAAAGAGAGAATATGAGAAAATTCAAAAGAATTTCAAAATGAACACAAAAGACCAGAGGTGTGTAAATGTTCTTCAGTTTGCAGAACTTTTGTAGATTAGTAAATTCAGTTCCTAAGTTGTAACACTGTTAGTTTCCTAGTGACAAGTTAATCTTTGGGTAGCAAGCAAACTTGTCAATGGGTAAATGCTGTTCTGGTGTTCCACAGTATGATGACAACTTTCTCATTGAAACTTTCTTATTCTCTTCCTTGTGAAAAAATATTTAATTTTTCTAAATGATATTAGTTGTAAAAAAATTACACCTCTAAAAATATTAGATCTCTTTATATCATGGAGTGATGAATGCGTTCATTCTTAAATAAAATGCTCTTGTCCACAGTGTTGCTCAATACATAAACACCCACATTCTGTTCTCTCTCATATTGCATTTACCAGGGATTACCTGGAAATTATTTGAGGCTGGGAATTTGTCTGCTATGTTGTAAAGATTTTCAGATGGTTTTGATCCTCACAGAATCAAGGGTGTCTTTCTATGGCTCAGGCTGTTGTTATTCAGTCAGTATGCATGACATCCTAGAATTTATATGTCCCAAATGCCTTTATAAATTGTCATTTAAATAGGATTCCAAGGCAACAAAGGCAATTCCCATTACTATCCTAGTTGTTAAATCTGGATATCAGCAATGTATGTTTCAATTTATTACCTCCTGTAAAATCACAATGTTCTTATTGCTTACCTTGCAAAAAAAGCCTTTATTTCTACCAGGAGCGACCCCACACCTGAGAGAATGAAATGGACACTGCGAAGGGATGTTACTAACTCATAATTTACAAAGATCCTTATTTTATAGCCTCCTGCACACCAAATCATACCTCTCTAGAATTCTGATTCCTCACTGCAGTACTTTCAATCTTGACCCATATGCTATGGTTTGTGTTGCAGAACTGCTCAAGACTGCTGAGATTTTGTATGAAGAATCAAATCATTTTTAAAGGCCCAAGAGGATCTGTTCTCCACTGAGAGAAATACACACCTGAAAGAAAATCAAAATGCACAAAAACATTGCAAACAGATGTAAAAAGGAAACCAACAAGGACTATGTGGAATAAGCCATCCTTGACAATGCACCTTCAATTAACCCCTGAAGACTAGTAACATTTTCTGCATCTTGACAGAATATTCTTTGTTTTCAGTGGAGCACCCTAAAATACAAGTAAGGTTTGTTAAATGTACAATGACTCCAGATAAGTGATTTTTGTGAATATTGTTTTGCTCTGACATGGCTTATACCATCTACTGCCCTACCACAACCATTATTTGATTATTTACAGTCTCAGTATTTGCCAGTGGAAGCATTAATGCAATAGGAACAGAAAAGGCTGAGACAGCACTGAATTACAATCTTGTGTAGTTAGTACTCTGGTTAATATTCCAGCTCAGCATTCAAGGAAATTGAAAATCTTAGCAAGGTTAATTTGAGTCACTAAGAAAAGGGAGTTAACATTTTTTCCTTTTTGTCTTTGGGCTATACATTATTAAAGCAACAGTCAGTCTATAATTATGAGGCCCAGGAATTCATTGCCTATGTTATCTGTTTCAGTCTGGTTTAACATATGACTAATTTATTGATAAGGTAACCTGGAAAATATTTCTTAATAAACATTTTATTTAAAATCTTTTTTTGTGTGTGAAACTCACATGCATAAGTTAATTGTAATTATGGAATTGTTCCTTAAAGGAGACAAAAATGTAAATTAACCTTTTTTATTATGTAAGGTATGAAGTGATATAAGGTATGAAGTGACAAGTGATGTATCATATAGCTTAAAAGAGTAGAACTCAAAGTGTTGTTCAGTGAGTTTTTTAAAAGTCTGATTGATAATTTTGAACAAGGCTATAAATAATATATTTGATTTGAATGTGTTGTTTAGAGGATGGGGAAGAAAGAGAGGGGACATTTCAGACATAGAAAAATATCCTAAAAAATCACAGAAGATACTAAGACATAAAAGCATGCTAAAAATTTATTTGGTTAGACTGTAAATTGGGAGATAAGAATTAGTACAAGGTAATTTCTAAAAGATGTTTTGAAGTCACATTTGACTTGGATTTGAATTTTAAAGTTTGAACTTCCCTCTGTAAGCAGTGGGGCATTTGCAAGTTCTTCAATTCTTTAAACCTGTCTTTTCCAGTTTCCCAAGACAATATCAATTTATGAGCCTACTCCTGCTCAGAACAAGAGGTTTATCTGCATTCTGTTACCACCATTTGATAGAACTTGAACCATACTGTGTTTTGGATATGGTATATAGGTTCTGGGGTTCAAGGAACCTCTCAATCATAGCAATCCCTATTTTTCCATGCTGTTCCCTGTCAAGCTACAATGTTGAGGTGTCAAAAGCCTTGAGCTTCCTGTAGAAATCTTTTTGATTATCTGTACAAATATCTCACTTTCTAAGCAAGATTGACACTCTTCTAGATTACAATTTAATTTTCTGGTGTTTTAAACTCTCCTGAATGTTGGTAAATCTCCCCTTTAAAAGACATGGGTTACCTCTTCTTGCATATCTTGTTACAGGCCAGAAACCTGCTATAAATAAAAAGATTGCTGGAAATCTGACTGCATTCTCACCCAC
>NW_025920145.1:332746-413738 GCF_902686445.1 Sciurus carolinensis
AGCGGTAAGAATGAAGGAAAGAAGGACTGTATAGAGGGAAAAGAGGGGTGGGAGGGGTGGGGCGGAAGGGAAAAAAAAAGAAACATCATTGCCCTATGTAAATGTATGATTACACAAATGTATGCCTTGACTCTATGTACAAATAGAGAAACATGTATCCCATTTGTATACAATAAAAAAAATAAGTTGAATGTTTTAAAAATTGATAAATAAAGGAAAAAAACTTAAGGAGATCCAACAAAATATAAATAAATATAAAATAAAATTGGAAAAAATGCAGGATATACATAAGAAATTCAGCAATGAGATTTTGAAAAAGAATCAATGAGAAATATTAGGGATAAAAAGTTCAATAAGTCAGATAAAAAGTCAACTGAAATCTTCAAAATAGAGTAAATTATGCAAAATAATGTCATAATTTGAAGACAGATTTTTATATTATCATATTCAGATAGAAAAAAAGAAAAGGTAAAAGAAAAAGAAAGCATTCAAGATCTTTGGGAAACCATTATAAGATAAAATGTCTGCATAATCAGCATATCAAAGGGTGAAGAAATAAAGATTCAGAGCATAGACAACCTTTAGTGAAATCATTGAAGAAAACTTCCTTAATTTGGGGGAAAGTATAAATATCCAGGTACAGGTGAGATATTTAATCCCTAACAGACACACCTAGACAAGATCTTCTCCACAACATATTTAAGTTAAACTGTCCAAAGTACAGTATTTAAAAAGTTGTAAGAGAAGAGTTTCAAATAACATTTAAAGGCAATCCCATTAGAATAATAGCAGATTTCTCAACAGAAGCCCTTTGGGTCAGAATGGCATTGAATGATTTATTTCAAGTATTGGAAGGAAGTAAATGCCACCCAAGATGACTATTCTAGTCAAGGCTATCATTCAAAATCAAAGGAAAAATAAAAACCAACTGAGGTAAGCAAAGACTAAGGGAATTCAGGACCACCAGATGAACCTTACGAAAAATGCTTAAGGGAGTCCTATACTCACAAGTGTAAGGAAAATACAATTATTATGATCACCTGTGAAAGTATAAATACCACTAGAAAAGTCACATAAATGGGAAACAGAAAAGACTCAAACATTTTTCAATGCAATAAATCATCAAGCCACAAATATAAAGGAGATAGGAAGAACCAAACAAGGTATATTCTAAACAAATAGCAGAAAGTCAACAAAATGATAGACACAAGTCCATATATTTCTATTATAACTTAATGTAAATGGTCTTGTTTGGAGCATGTGTTTAGTTTATTTTTCTTTTAAGGTAATGAGAATTGAACATACAGCCTTACATACCAGTTTTTTTTGGGGGGGAATATTTATTTACTTAGTTCTTTCTTTTTTAATTTTTGTTTTCAGATATACATGACAGTAGGGCATATTTTGACATATTATACATACATGGAGTACAACCCATTAAAATTCTGATCACATTCTTGTGGTTAAACATGAGGTGGAGTTACACTGGTCCTGTATTCATATATGAGTATAGGAAAGTTATGTCCACTTCAATTTACTTTCTTTCCTACTCCCCCTTTCCTTTCCATTTTGTCTAATCCAATGAACTGCTATACTTCCTATCCCCACCCTTCCTTGTTGTGGGTTAGCATCCATGTATCAGAAAGAACATTCAGCTTTTGTTTTTTGGGACTGGCTTATTTCAATTCTCCATTTAAAAGAAGCAGACTAGCTAAATGCATTTAAGAAAAAAGAATCAACAATATAGTAACTATAAGAAATTCATCTCACTATTAAAGACACACAGAATGACAGTGAAAGGATGGAAAATGGCATTCCAAGCAAGTGGACTCTAAAAGCAAGCAGAGTAGCTATATTCTTATCTGAAAAAAATATATACACTTTAAGACAAAAGCTGCAAGAAGAGATAAAGAAGACAATAATCAAGGTACCAACTTATTCAAATGTATAACAATTATAAATTTATATGCCCCTAATGATGGATTACTATTCAGCTATAGACAAATGAAAGAAATATTGTCATTTTCAGCAAAATGGATGGAACTGGAGGAAATGATACTAAGAAAAGTAAACAAGATGCAGAAAGAGAAGTATTGCATGTTCTTTCACATATGTGAAAATGAAAAAAAGAAAATAGTTGACTTGAAAGTAGGAGTGATTACTTGAGACTGAAATGGTACCAGAAGTAGGCAGGGTAAGAGCAGCAAAAAGTGAATGAATGTGATCAATGCATGCTGTATGGAAATATCACAATATATGGAATATATCACATTGTATCACAATGTATCACAGTGTATGGAAATATCACAGTGAATCCATTAACCTGCATAATTAATGTAAGTTAATAACAAAAAAAGGAGAAAAAATAGAAACATTCACTATTCACATTCACTATTGAATAAAATATTTGAATTTCACATAGATTATGATTCCATTCACAATGTCTTTTTTGTCAAAACATGACAAGCAATTTGAAACAAAATTTGAAAAAAAATCAGTAATTAGAAAAATCTTAAAGAAGTAACAGCATTTGAAGAAAGGAAAAACCCTAATAAAATATATCTAGTTAAAAGTCAGTAGAATAATGTGACATGGCAAGAGAATTGTCTGGGAGATGAATGGAAAGTAGAAAACCCTAAAATGAGCCCAGGACTTACAAAACTTGCTATGCTGTAAACATAGTAATTAAGTTAGCAAGAACAGCACAGCTATTTAAAAATAGGTTCATAGTACTTTGAAGGATGAGGAAAAGATGGACTTCTACCCCATTTTCTTTTTTTAAAAAATAAAAGATGAATAATAAAATCACTGCCATAAAACAATGTGAAAGTACCAGAAGAATATTTGTGTTATGTAAAAAGTAATTGTAGAGTGAGGAATTTCCCTCAAGAGGCACAAATCTCAGAGTAACATTTATTTAAGCAAAATGTTGTCTTATTTAGAGTTTACTTATTAAAGAACACTCACTCATTCATCCATTCATTCGTTGAAAAAGCATGCATTGAGCATACAGTAATTCTAAGAACACATCTAAATATTAGAGATGAATGAGTAAACAAATTACAAAATTTCTTCCCTGTGTATCTTATTTTTTCTTTTCTTTTTTAATTAATTAATTAATTAATTTAGTTATTTATTTGGTACTGGGGATTTAACCCAGGGATGTTTAACCCCTGAGTCACATCCCCAGCCCTTTTTTTATTGTAAACAAATGGGATACATATTGTTTCTCTGTTTGTACATGGTGTAAAGGCTACCATTTCTGTAATCATAAATTCACATAGGGTAATGTTGTTTGATTCATTCTGTTATTTTTTCCCTTCCCCCCCACCCCTCCCACCCCTCTTTTCCCTCTATACAGTCCTTCCTTCCTCCATTCTTGCCCCCTCCCTAACCCTAACTCTAACCCTAACACTAACCCCTCCCACCCCCCATTATGTGTCATCATGCACTTATTAGCGATATCATTTGTCCTTTGGTTTTTTGAGATTGGCCCAGCCCTTTTTAATATTTTATTTAGAGGCAGGTATCACTGAGGTAATTATAGACTCACTAAATTACTGAGTGGCTGGCTTTGAACTTGCAAACCTCCTGACTCAGTCTCCCAAGCCACTGATATTACAACTGTGTGCCACCATGCCCAGCTGTACTTATTTTTCAATGAAAAGGAACAGATAACTGTATCTATATGGAATTGTTTCTGTCTTCTATTCTGTACTATTAGTCTACCTGTCTATTTTGGTGCCAATACCATGCCGTTTTTGTCACTATTGCTCTGTAGTACAGTTTAAGGTCTGGTATTATGATACCTCCTATTTCATTCTTCCTGCTAAGGATTGCTTTGGCTATTCTGGGTCTCTTATTTTTCCAAATGAATTTCATGATGGCTTTCTCTATGTTTTTGAGGTATGTCTTTGGAATTTTAATTGGAATTCCATTTAATCTGTATAGTGCTTTTGGAATTATGGATTTTGACAATATTAATTCTGTCTATCCAAGAAAATGGGAGATCTTTCCATCTTCTAGGATTTTCTTTAATTTCTTTCTTTAGTGTTCTGCAGTTTTCACTGTAGAGGTCTTTCACTTCTTTTGTTAGATTGAATCCCAAGTATTTTTTTTTTTCGAGGCTATTGTGAATGGGTAGCTTTCCTAATTTCTTTTTCAGAGGATTCATCACTTCTGAATAGAAATACAAGAAATACATCAGATTTATGAGTGTTGATTTTATATCCTGCTATTTTGATGAATTCATTATGAGTTCTAGAAGTTTTCTGGTGGAATTTTTTGGATCCTCTAAATATAGAATCATGTCATGGACAAATAGTGATAGCTTAAGTTTCTCTTTTCCTATTTGTATCCCTTTAGTTTCTTTGGTCTGTATAATTGCTCTGAAAGAGTTTCAAGGATGATGTTGAATAGAAGTGGCAAAAGAGGGTATCCCTGCCTTGTTCCAGTTTTTGGAAGGAATGCTTTCAGTTTTCCTCCATTTAGATTAATATAGTTATCTCATACTAGATAAAGGTGCCAAAAACATACAATGGAGAAAAGATAGTCTCTTCATCAAATGTTGCTGGCAAAACTGGAAATACATACGCAGCAAAATAAAATTAAACTCCTATCTCTCATCCTGTATAAAACTCAACTCGAAATGGATCAAGGGCCTAGGAATTAGATCAGAGACCCTGTTCCAAATAGAAGAAAAACTAGGCCCAAGTCTTCATCATGTTGGCTTAGAAACAGACTTCCTTAAGAAAACTCCCAAAGCACAAGAAATAAAAGCAAGAATCAATAAATGGGATGGATTCAAACTAAAAAGATTTTTCTCAGCAAAGGAAACAATCAATAATGTGAAGAGAGAGCCTACAGAGTGGGAGAAAATCTTTTCCACACACACATCAGACAGAGCACTAATTGCCAGAATTTACAAAGAACTCAAAAAAGTTAACACCAAAAAAACAAATAACCCAATCAACAAATGGGCTAAGGAACTGAGCAGACACTTCACAGAAGAAGATATACAATTGACACTCAATAAATATATGAAAAATGTCCAACATCTCTAGTAATAAGAGAAATGCAAATCAAAACTACCCCAAAAGTTCATCTCACTCTAAGTAGAATGACTATTATCAAGAATAAAGCTATAATAGTTGTTGGTGAGGATGTGGGGAAAGTGGTACACTCATATATATTGCTGGTGGGATTGCAAATTGGTACAGCCATTCTGGAATGCAGTATGGAGATTCCTCAGAAAACTTGAAATGGACCCACCTTTTGACCCAGTTTTCCTACTCCTCAATTTATACCCAAAATACTTAAAATTAGCATACTACAGTGATGCAACCACATCAATATTTATATCAGATCAATTCACAGCTAGATTGGAGAACCAACCTAGATGCCCTTCAATAGATGAATGGATAAAGAAACTGTGGTAAATATAAAGAATGGAATATTAATCAGCCTTAAAGAAGAATTAAACTGTGGCATTTTCAGGTAAATGGATGGAGTTTGAGAATATCATGTTAAATGAAATAAGCCAATTCCAAAAAACCTAAGGCTGAATGTTTTCTCTGATAAGAAGATGCTAATATATAAAGGTGGGATGGTGGGAAGGTGGGGTTAAGGGAAGAATGGAGAAACATTGGATTATGTAGAGGGAAATGTGGGGAGGGGAGGAGATGGGGGAAAGAAGCATGGTGGAATGAGACAAACATCATTACCCTGTGTATGTGAATGGTACAGGAACAGTGTGACTCTACCTTGTGTACAACCAGGGAAATGAAAAGTTGTACTACATTTGTGTACAATGAATCAAATGCATCCTGCTGTCATGTGTAACTAAATAGAACAAACAATAAAAAGAAACATCAACAAATTAAAAATTGGATATATAATACTAGATGGTAATAAATTCTATGAACACAATTAAGCAGGAAAATAATGTTAAAATATTTGTTGGATAAATGAAAGAAATAGGGAGTATGTAGTTTTACCAAGAGTATAAAGAAATGCATATTTCTGTATATTATTGGTGGGAGTATTCAATAGTACATTCCTCTCTGAAGAGGGATTTGCCAAACTCCATACTTTGGTTACCCTTGGACTCATTAACACTACTCTGAAGTGTTTACTTTACAAATATATTTGTGCATAGCTCAGATATATGTATACATGAGTATTTTTGCAGCATTATTTGTACTAAAAGGGGAGAAAGAACAATCTTGAGTTTTCTTAATGGGCAATTTGTTAAATAAAATGTGAACATGCACAGAAAGGAAAACTATATACCTCAGTTAAAGAAAATGAATAGATCTGTTTTGCTAATCTGGAAGTATCTCCAAGATATAAAGCAAATGACAGCACAGTTTGTACACAATATTCCACTGGTACAAAGGAAGATGTGTCCATATGTTTGCATATATTCCTGGAATATTTCTGTAAGGATACACAAGGTTACTTCTGAGGGATAAGATGGAAGTCTTAACATGAAATTAAACTCATTTTTTATTGTACCTATTTAAATTTTTCACTAAGAACATTTTTATTTCTATAGGAATAGGAAATATGCTAAGCACTGAGGCCAATTTCATTTTGTGTAAAACTCAAATTTCTTCATGAGGCACTGCTTTAGTTTGGTGATCAAAATAAATATTGAATGTGTCCTCTGAGAATGGCCAGTACAAACAAATTGTGCCAATGAATTCTCTGTGAGTTCTAAATTATGTTTGCTGAATGACTATAGCAATCACATTGAAAGCATAATTAGCAAATTGTTGTTTTAAATTACAATTTGAAAAAAGACCAAGGCTACATTACAAACAAACCTGTGTAAAATTTAAATGATACAAAAACTTTAGGACATGCACTGACATATGACATATAATATGGTCACATTTATGAAAAACAATTTGCACATAGCATTTATATATTTATTATTTCATATTAATGCTTTTTAAAGAGACTGTTATTCATTCAAGGTTCATCAGCTGGGAGTGTCTCTATTTCTCATGAGCTCCAAATTTTATGAGACCACTATTTGTCTGAGTCTAATCTTAAGATTGTCACAGAGCTATAATCAAGTCTTACCCAAGTATACAGCTGGTGTGCTACTGAAAAATTCCCGGGAAATGACAGTGACTCACTATGTATTGGAATGTACATGGACAGATACAATAAATGCTTTAAAGTTGACTGAACAGAACAAGTTACTTTTCCAAGAGTGGAAAAAAATGCCTAATAATGAGGAATTTGAGTAATTTGGAATCAGATAAAGCTGACCTCCTCTAGTGAAGTGGTGCTAAAATAGCATATTTTATTTGAGATAGTAATAAAGAATATATGGCAAAACCTAAGCAAATTTTCACCTTGATTTCAACCAATTCTGATGAATCTATGAAATTCTGTTTTTCTTATTTATTCAAAGACCCATGAGAAGAAATTATCTCAACAGAGGGATGACAAAGACAGAAAAAGATTATCTGAAGATTATCTGATAATTTGAATGTGTACATAATGATTCAGATAAAAAGCTAAAGAAGATGTAGGTGATTTTTACATCTTACAAATGAGCCTCATTTAAAGGTAATATTTTTCACATGAAGTTTTCATTTAGACTGATCAATTACTTGTGCTGAAATTGCACAAATATGTTAAGAACAATCATTGGCATGAACTGAAACATTCCAACTCAATGAAAAAAAAATAGTGAATTTACTTCAGAAATTTAAAAAAAATTCAGCTTGGAAAAATAAAAGAGTAGACTTACATGCAAAGTAAGGAAACCTAAACTGCAAAGTAAGTTATCCTTAATGTAAAAACTGATGAGTTATCTTCTATATATATCTCCACACATCCTATAATATAAAATAATTTCTTAATGGAATAGGTAAATCCCAGCAGATAGGTATTACTTCTAGAATTTGAGAATTTTGAGGTGCTATTTCTTATCCAGAGCCATCCACTTTTCTGAATTGTAACTATGCTGTTTGTTTATTATATGCATCTTTGCTGCTTATATACTTAATAATTTTCATCAGTAATCTTTAAAATGTTTTTCAATTGATCAATGGGCACCGAATCATAAATAGGAGGAAGCAGTTTTGATGTGCAATAGCACAGTAGGATGGTTATAAATTTGAACAATGTACCTGTGTACTTAAAAAAGTTAGAGGAGGGCTGGGGTGTTAGTTCAGCTGGTAGAGTGCTTGCCTTGCAAGCACAAGGCCCTGAGTTTGATCCCCAGTACCGCCAAAAAAAAAAAAAAAAAAGTTAGAGGAAAGGATTTTGAATGTTTTGCCATAAAGAAATTGTAAATGTTTTCTCTGATACACAAAAGCTAATTCACAATAAGTGGGCGGGGGGAGTTATGGAAGAATAGAGTTACTTTGGGTCAGTTAGAGGGAAGTGAAAGGAGGGGAGGGGAGGAGGTTAGAAGGATAGTAGAAAGAATCTGACATTATTACCCTATGCATATATGACTACATAAATGGTGTGTTCTACATTACATACAAACAGAAGAATGAGAAATTATAATTCATTTATGTATGATGTTTCAAAATTCATTTTGTCATGTATAACTAATTAGAACAAATCTTAAAAAAGTAATGATAAATGTTTGAGGAGATAGGTTAAACCCAATTTAAACATTATGTAATATACACATATATTGAAACATCATATCTCATAAGTATACAATTTTATGTTTTTTGCATCAATTAAAACTAAATTTAATAAGTATCTGGAAAGTCCCAGGTTCAATATCAGAGGGTGAGGCACTCAAATAAGATTTAGACAGATGTTGCAAAAGGCTTGGGTGGAGGGAAATACAATCCTACCAAAGGGGTGGGATTATGTGGGTGAGAATGCAGTCAGATTTCCAGCAATCTTTTTATTTATAGCAGGTTTCTGGCCTGTAACAAGATATGCAAGAAGAGGTAACCCATGTCTTTTAAAGGGGAAATTTACCAACATTCAAGAGAGTTTAAAACACCAGAAAATTAAATTGTAGTCCAGAAGAGTGTCAATCTTGCTTAGAAAGTGAGATATTTGTACAGATAATCAAAAAGATTTCTACAGGAAGCTCAAGGCTTTTGACACCTCAACATTGTAGCTTGACAGGGAACAGCATGGAAAAATAGGGATTGCTACGATTGAGAGGTTCCTTGGACCCCAGAACCTATATACCATACCCAAAACGCAGTATGGTTCAAGTTCTATCAAATGGTGGTAACAGAATGCAGATAAACCTCTTGTTCTGAGCAGGATTAGGCTCATAAATTGATATTGTCTTGGGAAACTGGAAAAGACAGGATTAAAGAATTGAAGAACTCACAAATGCCCCACTGCTTACAGAGGGAAGTTCAAACTTTAAAATTCAAATCCAAGTCAAATGTGACTTCAAAACATCTTTTAGAAATTACCTTGTACTAATCTTTATCTCCCAATTTACAGTCTAACCAAATAAATTTTTAGCATGCTTTTATGTCTTAGTATCTTCTGTGATTTTTTAGGATATTTTTCTATATCTGAAATGTCCCCTCTCTCTCTTCCCCATCCTCTAAACAACACATTCAAATCAAATATATCATTTATAGCCTTGTTCAAAATTATCGATCAGACTTTTAAAAAACTCACTGAACAACACTTTGAGTTCTACTCTTTTAAGCTATATGATACATCACTTGTCACTTCATACCTTATATCACTTCATACCTTACATAATAAAAAAGGTTAATTTACATTTTTGTCCTCCTTTAAGGAACAATTCCATAATTACAATTAACTTATGCATGTGAGTTTCACACACAAAAAAGATTTTAAATAAAAATGTTTATTAAGAAATATTTTCCAGGTTACCTTATCAATAAATTAGTCATATGTTAAACCAGACTGAAACAGATAACATAGGCAATGAATTCCTGGGCCTCATAATTATAGACTGAACTGTTGCTTTAATAATGTATAGCCCAAAGACCAAAAGGAAAAAATGTTAACTCCCTTTTCTTAGTGACTCAAATTAACCTTGCTAAGATTTTCAATTTCCTTGAATGCTGAGCTGGAATATTAACCAGAGTACTAACTACACAAGATTGTAATTCAGTGCTGTCTCAGCCTTTTTCTATTCCTATTGCATTAATGCTTTCACTGGCAAATACTGAGACTGTAAATAATCAAATAATGGTTGTGGTAGGGCAGTAGATGTTATAAGCCATGTCAGAGCAAATCAATATTCACAAAAATCACTTATCTGGAATCATTGTACATTTAACAAACCTTACTTGTATTTTAGGGTGCTCCACTGAAAACAAAGAATATTCTGTCAAGATGCAGAAAATGTTACTAGTCTTCAGGGGTTAATTGAAGGTGCATTGTCAAGGATGGCATATTCCACATAGTCCTTGTTGGTTTCCTTTTTACATCTGTTTGCAATGTTTTTGTGCATTTTGATTTTCTTTCAAGTGTGTATTTCTCTCAGTGGAGAACAGATCCTCTTGGGCCTTTAAAAATGATTTAATTCTTCATACAAAATCTCAGCAGTCTTGAGCAGTTCTGCAACACAAACCATAGCATATGGGTCAAGATTGAAAGTACTGCAGTGAGGAATCAGAATTCTAGAGAGGTATTATTTGGTGTGCAGGAGGCTATAAAATAAGGATCTTTGTAAATGATGAGTTAGTAATATCCCTTCGCAGTGTCCATTTCATTCTCTCAGGTGTGGGGTCGCTCCTGTTAGAAATAAAGGCTTTTTTGGCAAGGTAAGCAATAAGAACATTGTGATTTTACAGGAGGTAATAAATTGAAACATACATTGCTGATATCCAGATTTAACAACTAGGATAGTAATGGGAATTGCCTTTGTTGCCTTGGAATCCTATTTAAATGACAATTTATAAAGGCATTTGGGACATATAAATTCTAGGATGTCATGCATACTGACTGAATAACAACAGCCTGAGCCATAGAAAGACACCCTTGATCCTGTGAGGATCAAAACCATCTGAACATCTTTACAACATAGCAGATAAATTCCCAGCCTCAAATAATTTCCAGGTAATCCCTGGTAAATGCAATATGAGAGAGAACAGAATGTGGGTGTTTATGTATTGAGCAACACTGTGGACAAGAGCATTTTATTTAAGAATGAACGCATTCATCACTCCATGATATAAAGAGGTCTAATATTTTTAGAGGTGTAATTTTTTTACAACTAATATCATTTAGAAAAATTAAATATTTTTTCAGAAGGAAGAGAATAAGAAAGTTTCAATGAGAAAGTTGTCATCATACTGTGGAACACCAAAACAGCATTTACCCATTGACAAGGTTGCTTGCTACCCAAAGATTAACTTGTCACTAGGAAACTAACAGTGTTACAACTTAGGAACTGAACTTACTAATCTACAAAAGTTCTGCAAACTGAAGAACATTTACACACCTCTGGTCTTTTGTGTTCATTTTGAAATTCTTTTGAATTTGCTCATATTCTCTCTTTTCTGTTTTGTATAAAAAATTAAAATAAAATAATTTCTGCTATTAATAATACGTAAAAGAAAATTCAAAACTATAAGCATGTTTTTTCTTTTGTTTTGATTTTTTGTGGTGCTGAGGATTGAACCCAGGGCCTTGTGTGTACAGGCAAGCACTCTACCAGCTGAGCTACATCCTTAGCCTGTGACAGAAGCATATTTTTCAAATAGTATCCAAGCAGGCAAGTACAAAAATGGGGCTGTGGTTATAAAGGAATATCCAATTAAGATGGAGTTTTGAAGACAGAAGAAATGATGGGATGAAAGAAGATCCAAAGATAAGAAAAGAAGAGTGAAATTGTTGAAGTGACATCCTTCTTTTCTCAAGTTAGCATGTGTTCAAGAAAGTATGTACTCTTCTGTGTGTTAGGACATTAGTCTCAGGCTACGTATGCAAAGATAACTCACCTCAGAACAGGAAGAGCCAAGATGATGTTGGCACAGCACAAAGGTAGGTAGATGATGTAATGGAAACCTGAGATCCTTTGGAGTTCTCCCTAATTTTTCATACAATGAGAATAAAGTTCATCAGATGAGGAGGAGGACGAGGAAAAGGAAATTTTGGAAATGTGAGGAGAAAAATAAAGGTATGGGAGGCAACATCGAAGGTATCCACCAATGTTCCTAATTTGTGGGTTTGCAACCTCTTCCCTTAACCTAACAATTCACTTCTAATAGAAAGTGATAAAAGTAGGAGGACATCACTTTAAAGTTTAGATATAAAAATTACTATGACTTTAGTCCTTCTCAGCCTTACTCGGGGGAAAACAGACTGCCATGTTATAAGCTGCCTGTGGAAGGGTCCATATAGCAAGAAACTGATTTCTTTATCCCCAGGTCTATGATGAACAATTATGAATTTAGAAATAGATATTCCTTCACTGAAGCCTCAAAAGACTTTGACTCTGGCCAAAGCCTTGCTAGCCATTCTGTGAGAGACATCAGGCTACACATCACCACACTTTCCAACCATAAGAACTTCTGGTATAATTAATGTTTGTTGTTTTAAGCTGCTAAATATAATGTATTACACAGAAATAGATAACTAATGGGAAAGGCATGAAATGGTTATCCAGGGAAATATAAAAGTAAATTAAAGGGACTAGGGACTTGTTTCCAGTAAGAATTAATGGATCACAGCAGATTAGTGATGATGAATTTTAAGTGAAATGGTCTTAATGTGTGTTTATCTCCATGTATGAAGAGATGTGTTTAACTAGGATTCTGTATGACAAATGAACATGACAAATGAAAACAGGGCAAATAATTCAAATGTTTGCAAGAAAATAGTACAAGGATTGATTGTAGAATTCTATTTGTCCAGGAGGTAACTGAAGATATAAGAAGAGAGGAAAAGAAATTAAAAAAAAAAAAAGATTACAGTCCCTGCAGGGTCCCCAAAAGTTTGGATTTAGAACCCTAAAGAAAATAAACTGGAAATACAAACAAACTAAGTGGTCACAAACCTGAAAGTTTGAGATTGAGATTATTCAGGGATTGCCTGGGTAGTGTAGTGGCACAGGCTAACATAACCTGGAAGTTAATTGAGAGTATGATAAAGAACAGGACCATTGAGGAAGATATCTAGGGACTGAGAGTCCAGAGGAAAAGATTAATATTAAAATTATTAAAACATCACAGAAATGAGTTTGATATAGGAAGTGTGAATTAAGAGTAAAAAATCTTAAGAATTGCAAACTGACACCTGCTGGTAGAAAACTGCGACAGTTGTTAGGAGATGATCTGATCTCATGGTAGGAGGAAAAAAATTGTATTTTTCAAGAATCTGAATGAGTTTCACCATCCAAAATGTGTCATAAAGGATTTTTCTAAATACATTTATGATTATTCAAAATTTGTTATCATTGAATTATTTGGAACAAAAATCCTGAGCAGTTTCCAATCTGCCCAATTTCCTCCAGAAAAAATATTTCCTGAATGCTCAAATTGGGGATAATTTTCTTCAGTTAGCACCTTATAGCTCCCATTGGAACCTTTATCATTACATTGGGTGTCTATTTTGTGGTGTGTGCACCCTGATCCACCTCTAAATCTTGGCACCTTAAAGACTGTTAGGTTTCATTTGAGTCATACATTCAGCACTAGACAGTGCTTATAACATATTAGGTGATTTATAAGTGTTGAATACAGAAAAAAACCTGATTTTTTTCAAAACATTTTAAAGGCAAACACATAATGTAGTCGTGCACCCTTGAGAGATATGGTGGGCACTTGATTGCTACCTGTAACTATTCATTTTATCCTACCAAACCCAAGTATCATTTCTTATCCCATTATTCCATATTAAGTAACAAGCAGATGGAAATAATTGCTCAATGTCACACAGTGAGAAACTGGGAGAGCTGGGATTCAAATCAAAGCAGTCAGACTGGAATTATTTCATTCATCTGCTCATTAAAGTCAAATCACATGAGAGTGTTAAAAAAGATTTTTTGACATGGGCCTGCACACACCATTTGGGGCTGTTAGAGAATAAAACTGTTGTGCATGGTAAGAGAATGGAGAGAAAATAATAGAAACATTTCATTGATTTCAAAGTATTTCAACATCAATGTTGAGGCTTTACATAATTCAGACCACCTCAGTGATGCATGAAGAGGTGAACATTAAAAATACCAACATATCCAGCATCATCGATCACTGCAAATGAGTCAGCAGGCTTGCAGCAATATTTGATAATATTTCTAAAACTGATCATTTAAACAAAGGAGGGAAGATAAATGAGATGGACATGCCTAATGATATTTGACTACCATTGAACATTATTCCAAGGAGGATGAGGTTAAGATGAAATAAAACTTGTTCCATTTATAATCAAATAAAAAGGTTATAGTTTTGTATTTATATTAGATTATTTCAGCAAAATGCTTTTAATTTTTTAATATTATTTGAAAATGTAACATTCATCCTTTTAAACTTCCATACAAGACTTTACATAGAAATTCTACATCTCGTTATGTGTCATATGACATTGAAATTCTTTTACTGTCCTGTAAACAGCACATAGTTGTGTTTTCCTCTCATCCTCACATTGTTATCTAAGATTTCATAGAGATTACAGTTGCCTGATGATATGAAAAGAGAATGATTTAGATTATTCTAACTTTTCTTCTGGAATTAAAAGACAGATATGAGAGAAAAAGTTATTAGTGATTATGGTGTAATTAAGATAGCTTACCAAACTACATTATAGCTTACTACTCTACAAGACCTGTTTTTAAAGATTATTAGAAGAAAATTGAGGAACAGTGGTTTGAAAACATTTAATTTCATTGAAGACATATAAACATACACAAGGAA
Organism: Sciurus carolinensis; assembly: GCF_902686445.1. NCBI lineage: Eukaryota > Metazoa > Chordata > Mammalia > Rodentia > Sciuridae > Sciurus > Sciurus carolinensis. The sequence goes on from NW_025920145.1 coordinate 347,596, forward strand.
CAAAAGAAAAGTACAGATGATTCTTCAGGATCCTAAAAGCTTTTTACAAAACAAAGTCTGGTTATGTCATTATGACACTGTTTTATTACAGCACTAAAATAAGTAATTTATGCATTTAGATTTGTGGTAAATAACTGAGCTACCAGCCATAAGTTATATAAGCAAATTCATATGCTTATCGAGTATTTTTTAGAATTCTAGATTATTTGGAGAAAACCTGATGATCTACTCATAAAACACATCAATAATGGATAGTATTAATATTAAAAGTAATAAATAATGATTTCCAAAATATACTTATAAATAAGAAAGACTTTTATTACATGATTTATATTAATAAATGTACATGATATTTAAACCCATAGGTAGCTAACACTTCCAGCATTAAACATGTCCTTGAACATTTCATTTGCATTTGCAGTTGTATTTCCCCCAAGTAGTGTCTTAGAATAATTTTGTATATCCCTCAGAAGACTTTTCAAAACAAAAAACACAATCGTTTCCTATTGCCATTTTTGTCTGGGAGAGGAAAGGATAAATAATATGATAACATAGGTGAAAGAACCATGACTTCTTTTATAAGTAGTGTGTGTGTGTTCTATACATGTATGGATATAAATGTGAATGTATGTAGCCTTATAAAGCTTTTTTCTTATATGTATGAATATACATAAATATGTAATTTAGTTAGAAATAGAAAGAATAAATACATGAAAAATGGAGAATAGATGCAAGAAGTAGAAAAAAATTTGAAGAATTATTACCAACAGAAAAAGATAAGTTATACAATTATATCCGGTATGAAGGTAAGAGGCACATAGTATTAGAGCTATAATATTTTACAGTCATCTGATCTAATGATTCACAGCTAAAAATGAATATTAATGAAATTTCATTAGTGCACAAGTACCTAAGTCCTACTTCAAACCTAACATATTAGAATCCCCAGGATGGGACTCAGAGAGGGATGGGATGTGAAGTTTTGGTAAAGAATTTCTAATTGAATGCAAATTCCATGCAATATACCCAAGAAAGTGAATTCTAATTATTGAGTATCATTTAAAATTTGTTATTTGGTAATAAAAGCCTAAAAAAATTCTGAAATATTTTTATCATTGACTGAAAGAATATTGTAGTTTGGATGTTACTATATTCTCAGATGATCATAATGCTGCATATTAATTATTTCCTATTCAATTTAAAACAATTACAACTTTGAAAATATCAAAGTAATGTGAAATAGTTTAGGAGTTATGAGAACCCTATTCATAGGAACATGGTGATGAATAGGATTGCAAATCTTGATACAAACTGATTTTCTTCCTGTGATAAGATTTAAAAACAGGCTCCTTTTTCCTCACAACTGCAAACTAAATGAAGACTTTTCTCTAAATTTTCCAAGTTTTTAAGACATTGGAAATAGATATTTTTCTCTATAATTGAATTCAGGCGTCTGTGGCAAAATGATATATTTTATTACTCCTTTGTGTTTGGTTTTATATTGAAGTCGCTCCAGTGCACAGTGGTTAAGGTTAATGGTACTGGAGTCAGAACAATTAGCATCATCTGCCAATTTATAAACTCATGTGAGTTCTTTTCTGAGCAGGGTTCTTCTATGTGGACAAGTATCCATGTTCTAACTCTTCATTCTTCCAGTCATGAATAGCTATATATACCAAGGACTCTTTAATCATACACCCTGATTTCACTGTTGGTTTCCCATTTGAATCATCAGCAAGAGACATGTTGTTGAATGACAGATATTCTGCATTGTATGGCTTTTCAAGGCTGTCTGACCCCCTTTTTGTTTACAGCACTGTATAACTTACTAATTGTCTTTTCACCCACCATCTGACTTCAAATCTTTGGTGCTAGGGATAGAACCCATGGGCACTTTACCATGTGTTGTGGTTTGGATGTGAGGTGTTCATCAAAAGTTCATAGATTATACAATGAAAAAGTGTTCAGAGAGGAAATGATTGGGTTATGAAAGCCTTAACCCAATCAGTAATTAATCACCTAATGGGATTAACTGATTGGTAACTGAGGACAGGTGGGATATGACTGGAGGAGATGGGGCATTGGGAACATGGTTTTGAGCTATATATTTGTATTTGGCAAGTGGAAATCTCTCGTTTCTGAACATCCTGTGAACCACTTTGATCTGACACACTCTTCTGCCATGATGTTCTGCCTCACCTCAAGTCCCAAGGAACAGAGCCAGCCTTCTATGGACTAAGCCCTCTAAAACTGTGAACCCTCAAATAAAGTATTCCTCCCCTAAAATTGTTCTGGTCAGATCTTTCAGTCACAGTGGCAAAAAAGGCTGACTGACAGAGAAATTGGTACCAAAAAGTGGTGTCATTGCTATGACCAACCTGACCATGTGGTTCATACATTTTTGGAGCATTTTGGAATTGGTGGGAAGAATTGTGATATGTTTGGCAGCGCAAGCTGAAAATGCTTTAGATAGTTGTGAGCTGAGCTTAATGGCCGATTCTGGGGGGAGCTCAGAAGACCAGAAGGCCAAAAAGAACATGGACAGTGAAGACAGGGCTCAAGAGGGTTTAAAAGAAAAGGAGGACACTATTGGTAACTGGACTAGAGGCCATTTTTGTTAGGTTCTGACTGAGAAGTTGTCTGCAGTTTTCCCATTTCTCACTTTCTGTGAGACTTTTTATAAAGCAATGAACATCTTAATCTAGCTGAAGAAATTTCTAGGCATCATAGCATTCAGGAAGTGCCGTGAATATTGATACTGGTTTTTAGTCAAGTTTATTTTGATATTTAGGAGAAGAAAATATAACTGAAAGATTTGAAAAACTTGGACTTGAAAGGTGGGAGTAAAACTGGGGCTAAAAAAGTTACAGTTGTTAAGGATATTACTGCCACTAAAAAGAATGTTATACACTTTTTCCAGAGAATGAGATAGATAGCTTGAGTGCATCTCAGAAATTGGCAAGATCATATCCATCTCAGAAACAAGGAAGTAAAAGTAAAAATTATCTTGAGAATAGAGAAATGGGGTACACTTTTTGCAGAAGGGAGCCTAGGAAGTTTTTCAACATGATCAGCTACTCCAGCACTCAGAGGCTTCTGCATCCAGGGTCCCTGGACATTTGGTTATAGCCTGAGATGTTGGCAGAACTTGGTGTCAACCACATGTGCTGGTTCTGCAGGAATGCAGAAAGTTGAAGTTAGGGAGTCATGGAGGCTTCCACCAAGAATTCAAAGGAAAGCCTGGGAGACCAGGCAAAGTACAGAGTGCAGCAGGATTGGAGTCCCTGCAGGCTGTCCCTGATAGGGCAATGTGTGAAGATGTGAGAAGGAATCTGAAGCCGCAATGGAGACCCCCTAGATTGAGAAATGCCAGCACTGTGGAATGTCTGCCAAGGAAAACTGCAGGAACCAAGCAAATGCAAGCCAAGAGAGAGGCCACCTGGACTGAAGCCAGTAAAGCCATATGGTGGACCTGTGCAAGCCCTTTGGAGAGAACATCACAATGCCATGTGCCCCAGATGCTGAACATGGAGCTACAGGATTGGTTTTCTCTGCTGGATTTCAGTCTTGCTTTGGTCCTGACCCTTATTTCTATGCCCAAATTTATTTTCATGGATATGTGCCTTTATATATTGGATATATGTAACTTTTTATTTTTAAAGTGGTTCATGCTGAAAGTTTGCCTTTCAGAAGAGGTTTTAGACTTGAACTTTTGGCAGTGATGGAACTGTTCAGACTTTATTTAAGCCCTAAAATATAATCTATTTAGAGAAAGTTCCATGTGCTTACCATGACAAGTTTATATTTTATCTTCACATCTGAAGAATAGTTTGCTGGATATGGTAATCTTGGTCAGCACAGGTTTTCTTCTGGGGTATGGCATATAGTATTTCAAGTCCTTCTGACTTTTAGGGTCTGAGCTATGAAATCCTAATTAGCTTATTCTTAATGTGACCTGTTGGGGTTTTTTCCTTTCAACTTTTAAATTTCTACTCTTATTCTCTATATTAGGCATTATCATTATTATGGGTCTTGAAGAGATTTTTTTTATATTGCCTAAACTTGGGTTCAAAAATATCTCTTGTATTTGAATTTCCATCTTATTTCTAAGATTTGGAAATTTTCTGATATCATTAAAAAGATTATGCATTCCTTTAGTTTTTATATCAGTGCCTTCATCTGGATGATTCCTAGATTCTTAGACTTGGTCTCTTAATGTTATCCTAGATTTTCTGAATTTTTATTATTTCGGCATCATTTCTTTATTGTCAACATTATTTTCAAGACTATATATAATATACGTATGTATTTTATATATATATACACTTATATTTTTACACTTATATATATATACACACTTGTCTTCAGGGTCTGAGAATCTGTTTTCAAAATGGTTTAATCTATTGGTGATGCTTTCAACTGAAATTTTAATTTGATTTATTTAGTTTTTCATTTCCAGGATTTCTGTTTTGTTCTTTTTCAAAATCTGTTTCTTTATTGAAATGATCTTTCACTTTTCTTTTCCTCAGCTCATTTCTTTTTTTCAGCTCAATGAACATTTTAACTATGAATTTTCTAAATTCTTTTTCCAGTATTTCCTCCACTGGCATCAATCTATTCTAGAATATTACTGGCCACAGATCACCCAGAATTACATCAAACAGATGAAAATACATGTAACTTAGACTGCCATATCCTGAACACTCCGAAATACACACAGGGTAGCCCATACTGGATTAAATAGCACTGGATACAGTGTTGTCTTCAGAAGAGCACACAAGAGTATATCCCTCTAACTGGAAATAACTAGGTTGCTAAGTTCCAGACAAATTAAAGAACATCTCCTCTGACCAGACAGAAAGCTAGTAAGTGCCTATACAAACCAAAGATCAAAGGGCCTGCTAGAATTGTATTAGGGTTGAGGAGGTGTAGGGCTGCCTGTGGAGTGCTCAGGTCATAGGTCAGTGAGCTTGTGTCAGCTCACTGGTTGGTGGTTGGTGGTTGGTGTCTCTGGGGTGCTCCCTTTAAACCCCTTTGTGAGGTTTACTGCCATTGTGCATGTATGAGGTTCTCAGTTAGCTGTTTGGGGTCATCCTCAGGAATTGCCTTCTATGGGTCCATGCATCTGAATGAGAATTGAGTTAACTGACAACTCTGAGTCTTACAGCTGTGAACCCTCCTAGAGGTGGTGGGGCACAGGAGCTACTTTCCTGGTTGCTATGGGTTTCTCACCATCTGGTTCTTATTCATCAGTCCAGTGACCCAAGTCTGCATGCTCGGGGGAGGTACTATGCTGCTTCTGCAGGCAGTTTCTGCTGGGGGCAGTGGCACAGGATGCAGGGCTCAGGGCTGTAACACTGACTGCTGTGGATGCTATGTGCCTGCTCCTCTCCACAGGGACTTACTTAAAGTGGCATAGAGCTTGGTGGCTGACTGCAAGTGTGGGACCAGTATCTGCAGGCTGTCTGCGGGTGATCTGTGGTACAGAAACCTCCAATGGTCTAATCTATTGGTGATGTTTTCAACTGAACTTTTAATTTGACTTATTCAATCTTTTATTTCTAAGGTTTCGGTTTGGTTCTTTTCAGAAACATAGATCACCAGGGTACTACCTCTGTGACTGGGATAGGAGTTAATTGGCCTACCTGCATCTGAACACCTACTGCCCATTGTTGTGAATCACAGGTATCCATTCCCCTCTGTTGGGATGTCTACAGAGCAGTGCTATTTAAGCACTTAATGGTTGTCTGTAGTTGTGTGGACTGCAGGTACAGGCTCTCTGTGGGTCATCTGTGGCATAGAAGCCTCTTCCCTGGGTGGTGTGGCTCACTGTGGTTTTACCCATCATCATAGTGGGAGTAGGAGGTCAGTTGGCCTGTCTTTGCCTGAGTTTCTGCAGAGTCTGTGTGGAGCACTGGGCTGGAGTTAGCAGTCCCCAGAAGTGATTGCTCTGAGGTGAGCTCCACCATATTCACCTGGTCTGTGGTGTAGGTGGAGGGGATTTAAGTAAATTGCAGGTAACAGTGATCCCTCTACAAGTTCCTTCTAGATGAATGACTGTGATAACCCATTTCAGTATCCCTCTGCTTTTATTTGTTACTCTCTGAAGACAGAGAGAAACTGTGTTGATTTACCTTTAAAGAAGACAGGTCATCTGTGGGCTATACAGAATGGCTGCCCTACGCAGCACAGATTTCAGTCCACAATTTGGGTTAAATTTTGTGATGACCTTTTTCTGTCTTGGCAGCTCCTATTTTCTTTTGAGTTGGTCTACTTTTGTTTTAAGCTGTTGTTATGGAAGCAAACTTATGGTCTTTTCCTCTCCTCCTTTCTCTCTTTCTAACCCCTCTCCCCCCGACCCTGATCAGGGGTCAAGGAATTCTTTTCTTATTTTTTGCACTGGTAATCCAAGTCCCTTAAAATCTCAAACTGTCCAATATTGAGTTTTAGAATATTTCTCTATCCCCTACTTTCTGGTCACTTATTCTTTCACTGCTTCCTTTCTGCACTGAGGAAGAGTCAAGGGTTACAGCCTACATCCATTCCACCATCTTCATTACCTGGCATCCTAACTTTTGAAGCAGTGCCTTTTCCTGCTAAATTTGTAGTTAGAGTTCATCAATATCAATCCCAATAGCAACATTTGAGAGACTTCATCACAATTAATTGTACTCTTTTCTGATAAATGAAAAAAGCACTTACCAGTCACAAAGTTCTTTCTTGTATATGCCAAGAACTAAATCATATTCTGTACAATATTAATTTATGCAGCTAAATTGTAAAGTATCTAAAAGATGTGATAATTACACAGACATATGATCTTAGTAATCAGAAGATGACTTTACTTCCTGTTTGTTTTGTGGTGCAGGGGATTGAAACCAGGGCCTTAGTGCTTGCAAGGCAAGCACTCTACCAACTGAGCAATATCCCAGCCCTTTACTTTCTCTTTGAAAAAAGTTTTTGTCATTTTATTTATTAGAAGCTTTATTTACAATCTTCTTGAAAGTAATATAACTTATAACTGTGTTTATGCAAATGATGAAAGATTAAATAAAATTTAACAAAAATTTCACTGTACTTTCTGTAACACACTGTGATTCCTTTAATGGCTCATGAAACTTTTTTAAAATGCCTTTCTCAGGATCTGGGAAAAGTTGATTGCCAACTAACAAAATGTAAGAGCCATATGCTTGATCTTTTCCTTTTTTTTTTTCTTTTTGCAAAACTATCAAACCAGTCCATTCATGCTGCATGTGATTCTCTTAAAAGAGAGATTCACATCTATAGTACTTGCAATGAGATCTGTTCATTATTTATACTATAAAGGTTATGCTGAGTTATAGTATTTAGAGTACCATTAATCAGTTGTCCTGTGCTTCAGCAATTCCTTTTGAGTCATTTGACATAATTGTGAATCATGGTTATAGTATCAGGTCAATTGTATAAAACAAAAATTTAGCCAAAAAAATTCATCAATACACAAATGACATAAAAGGCAAGTTAACATAGTAGTATCACATATAGAAAATCAATGCATATACACTGTTTAAAAATAATTTCAAATATTCAATAATTTCTGTGAAAATCATATTATATTTGAAATTTGGGATGGAAGTTTAAAATGTTTAGTTTTCTTTTCTTCTGAAACTAGCACATTGATTCAGGATTCCTTGATTATTACCAAGGACGAAAGGTTTCAGTAAACTTTGAAAAACACAACTGTAACATATGTTCAAATTTCTTTTTGGCTATTTATCATCCTAAATGGAATCTTTTGATGGCCCAGTCTTTCCACAGTTAACTGGGAAAAGTGCAATTGCATCTTTTGGTTTGTGTTATGAATATTTGTTAAGATGTGTCCAGAATTCTGGATCACCAAACACTCTCCAATTTTAAGATTTTATAAAAGTCATGCAATTTACCCTGTGTAGTTATAATCCATTCTATGACAGTTCATGTAAAAATTATGGAAATGCTCATATTGATTACTCTACGATTATTAGTTACGTTTAATCCAAGTATTTGGAAGACCTTTTATGTATTTTTTATTCTAAATGGAAAATGGAAAACCTGAATTCAATATTCCTGTGATGCTAGGCCTTCAGGAATACTTCAATGGTTGAACAAATGTAACATTGTATAATACGGTTTTTGATGATTCCGTTACATATTGCCAACCAATGAGTTTTCTTTAAAAACCTCACATTACCATAAAAATAAATGCATATAAAGCCAATTTGTCCTTTTTCAATTAAAAAAAAAAAGTTTCCTCCCAAGTCTGTGTGTATTTACTTTCTTTCTGGATGGTGAGGGATCTTTAATCAGACACTAAGATTCACATTACCTTCGCCTAAACTCCTTTCCTAGAGAATGGACTGATCAGACAAGCAGAAAAAACTAGGGTGAGAGCAAACCAGAAGCATCAAAAACATAAGGAAAAAAATGACAAAATAATTTGACATTTTAATATACTTTTACCCAAATTTTATCTTGAGGAAATCAGAATTCAGACATTCTTACACACATTCCACAGCTCAGTAAGGATATTTGCATGAGGCAATAAACCTTTTTGTTTTGTTTTTGGCACCAGGGATTGAAACCAGGGGCCCTTAAACACTGAGCCACAACCACAGCCCTTTTTATTTATTATTTTGAGACAGGGTCTTGATAAGCTGCTTAGAGCCTCACTAAGTTGCTAAGGCTAGTTTTCAACTTGCAATCCTCCTGCCTCAGCCTCCCAAGCCACTAAGATTATAGGCGTGCCCAGCTAGGAAATTATCCTTTCTTGAAAAGTACTTACAGCCTCTGAGGTTCTACCCAGCCCATATTCTCTTCAGCATCATCACTGCCCAGACTGTCTTTTATGAGGTTCTCAAGAAAAGATTCAAAAGGAATAAAATAGTGCATAAGAAGACATTTCACTCTATTTCATCATGAAAAATTGTTTGGGCAGGGTTTTTTTTGTTTGTTTTGTTTTGTTTATTCAAAGACATTACTTTCACTTAAATTTGGTGTTTCAATAGTCAAAAGATAAACTCTGGAAACCTGCCTCTCTTTGGTGCCAGAAAAATAAATCTGACTTTCCAATCTTTAATAATGAGACTTATAAAAGTTAATATACTGGATCATTGCTAGCTCTCTCCTAATGGTAACTTGGTATGCTATTCAAGATACGATGATTCAAATACATTTTAAATTCCTCTTTTAATTTTCCAGTGGCTTCATTCATTCTGAAAGTAAATGTAATATTTTAAAACAGTCAAATCATGTGGACATAAGCCTCAAGAATAAACAAAGCATTAACTATCTGTGGTCAAAACAAAAGTATGCTACAAGGTGATAAGATTAATTTTCTTGTGTGGCACATCTGGCTCAAAAAAATAACTGTTTAATCAAATTTAATGTGGATAGATGATAGATAGGTGAGGATAAATAGATAGAAATATTTCTCAAACTACCAGCATTGCTTAAAGACAAATATTGCCACAAAGATAAAATTATTCTGTGCATATTTACTTTTTAAAAACCAGCATTATTGTTGAATAATCAGATTCTTCATTCATTTTCTGGAATTTAGTATATGTGAATTTCCACCAAGTTATGACACACAGAGAGAGGGAAATATGAGCCCTCAACTACTGAAGGTTTGTTACCTCTAAACCTAAATGTCTGGTACACATCTTCAAAGATCTGTTTATTTCACACATTAAACTATGCACTGAATGATTCATAGCTTACTAAGAAATAAGAACACAAAGCCTTCTTCTATAAATATTTTTTATTTTCAGGATTTTTTTTTTATCAAAACAGTGTTTTTACTTAGAAGACGAACAACTAAAACACCAAGGGCATTACTAATTTCCAAAGAATTAGTTAAAATATAACTGATGCTACTGCCTGGTATTTTAAAGAAATATCTTAAATATTTAAAACTATTAATTGAAAAAGCAGAAAATAGTAAAACTTCATTCTTTTCATTTCCCACACATCCATTAAACAACTCAAATAGTTGGATTGTCTCTTCTGTGTTTGAAGGACATAAAATATTATTCATTGGTTTAGAAATGGGTTTAAATGGTGTGTCAGCAGGTCTTCAGGCCAATTTTAAAAACCCTATAATTTCTACAAGCATTCTGCATATTTTTAAATAAACATAAAGTAAAATGTGACAACCTTAGAAAAACAGGGAAGATGGCTTCTAATAATTAATAATTTATTTTTCAACCCTAAGGACTTCATTTGAAGCCCTTTGTGCCCAGGAGATTCTGTCCATATATGGCGATGATAAAACTCTGAGATTATTGAGGTATTTTGAAATATAGAAGGTAGAAATATTGAAGTACAGGTTAAGAAGGATTAATGACTAGGCCTCGGTTCTGAACACAGGTCTGCATTACAGCAAGGCACAAATTAAGTTTCCGAAATATATGCATTTGAATTTTGGTATCTTCACCTTCCTGAATCCCAGCTCAAGGAAATAAAATATTATGGGCAGCATTAGTTGAGATGAATCATTCATCAGCGAGGACTGTCTGCCCAGGCATCTCAGCTGCCAACACCACCTTTGCTCAGCACTTCTGAAGAGAATCTATCCAGTAATACTGTTAGGTATTCAGAACACAGCAGTCTTTGAAGAACTTTATGTACTCCCCAAAGACTGTTTTTCATTCTCAATCCAGAGGACCTAAAGTTTCCGGCAGATATTTACTTTAATCTTTTCAGTCTACTGTGGACTACTGCAATTACCACGAGTGTACAAAGCAATAGAAAAGTAGTCTTTTGCTTGTTTCACCTGTATTTATTGACTTTCATTTCAACTCACTGCCCAACTACACATTTCTTGCTCATTTTTTTAAAAATCACTTTATTTTCCAAATCCAAAAAGTCATGAGGATAGAGGCATTGTTTTACATTTTTGCAATCTCTTAATCTTTGGTTTATGAGAAGGTAGTCAGATTTCTCATCTACACATCTGCATTTAATCAGTTGCTACATGTCCTATTTAAACCAGATTAAGATAATCCAGCCTCATACAGATAAGTAATTTCATCTTTTAAAGGATAAATGAGGACATATGCTTTGATAGTACACCAGAATTTGACAATTGGTAATTTCTGAAAGGGTGGTTGCAATCTGGATTCTAAAACCATGTTGCTGAATTCTTCATATTTGTATTTTGAATGGATCTTTTACTCATGCAAAAGTTTGTATCCTGCTTTGGTTATTTGGGTAATAATAACAAATCAAGGCAACACCACCAAACAGTTCTAGTCATCTCCGTTTTATTGTTCCACATTATACATTGCCAATCTACAAAAACAAAACCAAAAATGCCATGATGCCTAGTGTACTCAGTTGAAAATATCTAGTATCTGTTTGTGTACAAATACTTACATTTATATATTAATAATTATAATTTATATTAGATATTAGTTAATATTGATTTTTATTAATTCTCAACACTTGAGTATCTGTAAACTATTTCCTTAATATCTTAAGCATGCACAACATACTTCTACTATGTACTAAATTACAGTTAATGAAAAATATTTCATAAGGAAAAACAATTCTTTGAGTTACAAACCAAATTAATCCATTTGTCATGGAATGCCACTTTTATATTTCATGTAAAAAAATGGGAAAACTACAGTTATTGAGCTGGGTATCTGACAAACATTTTTTCAAAAATTAATGAAGCGAGTCTGTAACTTCAAGGAAAACAACAGGCAGAAATTAGATGCCCATGATACAACTTCAGCTTTTAAATAAGAATTAGAATTTTTTAGGAGGCTGAGGCAGGAGGCTTACAAGTTTGAGGCCAGTCAGGACACTTAGCCAGACCCTGTCTCAAAATTAAAATAGGAAACAGGCTGGAGATGTAGCTAAGTGGTAGAGGGCTAGCCTAGCATGTGTGAAGTGGTCTGCATTCAAACCTTGGCATTGAAAGAAAGAAAGAAGAAGAAGAAGGAGAAGGAGGAGGCAGAGGTGGGAGAGGGAGAGGAAGGGGGAGAAGGAGAATTAAAACTTTGAAAAACATATTCATCATCATGAACTTGACAGCTTACCAACTTAAAAGACTTTAATATATGTGATTTTTTAAATAAGATACTGTATAAGGAATCATTTCTTATTCATTTGCTGACACATTTATATTTTCTTTCTCACTCTCTCTCTCTCCCCACCATCTCATCCCTCTTCCCCTTCATTACCAATAGTTTTTACATTTTGATTAACAGCACTTACATACCTAAAAATCATGTGATTGATTGCAGAGGAAATAAGGTCATTGCAAAGCAGAGATGGATAAGGAGTACTCTCTTTTACTAAAGTTAAGAAAGCAACAGGAGCCCAACATCCTATCAACAAGAACTACAATTTCTTCTTATAAGAGTCAAATTAAACACATCTATTTGTTCAGTTTTTGATGGGTGTATAGGTGTTTCCAGGAGCATCAAGGTCAAATATACACATGCTCTAATCAACAGCACAGTATTGAACACTCTTTTCAGGTTTTGCTTTTTACTCTCAAGTATCAATGAATATTTCAAATTATTTTGGAAATAAAATAACCCTGCTTTTAGAGAGTTCCACTTCACAATGGGGAAGAAAATTAATCTTCCTTGAGACCTGGTGAACACTTTGGCCAGAAAAATAAGGAGAAAGCCAGCTGCCACCGTCACAACTCAGAAGCTAAAATGTGTCTCCTGTTTCATGCAGGAAAGGTGCCAAGACTGAAGGACAAGCATGTCAATAAAAGCTTATTAGCAATGAAAACTCATTGGTTCCTGAGTAGGACTGCACAATTTAAGTTTCAGAATAAGAAATTGGTTTAGTTTCTAGTTTTGTCATGCATTTGGTCATAGTTCTATTTCCCTTGAAGAATATCCAACATGATTTTAATAATATTAATTACTATCTAAAAATGATTTAAAAGTGCATATTCTGTTTCCAACAGAAAGGTAGGAGCCACAGAGAAGTATTTCATAAACAACAGGCCAATCTCTCAGAGCAAGGTAACAGCAGCCTGCTGACTTTGCAATCTTTGCACAAGTGTGAGAAAAATTGATCTTTTCTAGTCCAAGGAGTTCTGAGTTTCTATCCACCAGTGACAGTGACCAGAATGCCCAACAAGATGGTCGTTATCTGTGTTAGTCAGTCTTTAATCACTATAAATCAAATACCTGAGAAGAACAACTTAGAGTGAAGCTTTATGTTGGCTCAGGGTCTCAGAAGTTTTAGTCCATGGTTCACTGGCTCCATTACTTTGGGCCTGAAATGAGGCAGAACATCATGGCAGAAGGGTGTGGTGGAACAAAGCTGACCACTTTGCGGCAGCCAGGAAGAGACAGTGAGAGAGAGCAATGAAAGGAGCAGGGACAAGAAGTACCCTTCCACAGTCCCCCACCAGTGATGCTTTCTCCAATCCTGCCCTATAACCTACAGTTTTCATCACCTCCCAGTAGTCCTTTCAACTATCAGTGAATAAATCCACTGAGGAGATCATAGCCCTCATCATCCAGTAACCTCCCTCAAAGCCCCACATCCAGGCATTAGTGCTTTGGGAACCGAGTCTTTAACACATAAATCTTAGAAGGACACATTCTATCCAAACCATAGCATATCTAACTCTTCTTAACACATATGTCCTTAAGATGTTGATTACAGTGGCTTGACTAGAGTCAGCAGGAGAAAACAAGCTGCTAGGTAAGCTTCATGTTCCCAAGTGTACAAGTTCAAGTTACCCCCTTTATTTGTGTTCCTCCCCTTGGAAGCATCATTCTTTTCTGTGACACAAAGTTTCTGAATTTCCACCCTAGATCTCCCTGCACCACCCACAATTTAGAGTTAGTAAGAAATCTGGTAACCTGCCTTTTATTGATTTTTCCTTCAGTTAAACACTGTTTTATTAATTATAACACCATTCAAATGAAGTAGGTTTCCTTTTGATAGGACAGGTAATTAGTAGACTATAGGGAATATAGCTTTGAGCAAAAAATTTACCTTATTTTCCTATGTATTATTTCTGGCCTCTTGATAGCCTCCACACATCCATCCAAAGAATAGAAATTGTGCTGCCCTGATCCCTGATTTTTCTTGCCATAGTCTCTCTTTTTCTCTTTCTTTTACTCTCTACCTTTCTCATTCCAAGTTCTCAAGTCCTTGGTTTCCTTGCTCAGTTATTTGGCCTACACAGTATCTCATTAATTTAACAACCTGTGTGATGAGTTTTCTTTCCCCTATATAACAGATCCCCACCCCATCTCTCTCTCTCTGACAAATATAGTTCCCAATTAAAAGTAGACCCAAATATTCACCATGTCTGCCTAAGAGCTCAATTCCTTAACAAGACCTCTAAAGCACAAGAAGCTAAATCGAGAATCAATAAATGGGATGGATTCAAATGAAAAAACTTCTTCTCAGAAAAAAGAATGTGAAGAGAAAGTCTACAAAATGGGAGAAAATCTTTACCACATGCACTTCAATAAAGCATTAATCTCTAGGATACATAAAGAACTCAAAACAATTAACACTAAAAAACCAAAATAACCCAATCAATAAATGGGCTAAGGAACTGAACAGGCACTTCACAGAAGAAGATACACAATCGATCAACAAATATATGAAAAAATGTTCACTATCTCTGGCAATTAGAGAAATGCAAATCAAAACTACTCTAAGATTTCATCTCATCCCAATTAGAATGGCAATTATCAAGAATACAAGCAACAATAAATGTTGGCAAGGATGTGGGGTAAAAGGTACACTCAAACATTGCTGGTGGGAATGCAAAATGGTGCAACCATTATGGAAAGCAGTATGGAGATTTCTCTGAAAACTTGGAATGAACCCACCATTTGACCCAGCTATCCCACTCCTCAGTTTACACTCAAATGACTTAAAATCAGCGTACTACAGTGATACAGCCACATCAATGTTTATAGCAGCTCAACTCACAAGAGCTAAACTATGAAACCAACCGAAGTGCCCTTCAACATATAAATGAATAAAGAAAATGTGATATATATATATATATATATATATATATATATATATATGATGGAATACTATTCAGCTTTAAAGAAGAATGAAATTATAAAATTTGAATGAAATTATGGCATTTGCTGGCAAATGGATGGAATTGGAGAATATCGTGCTAAGTGAAATAAACCAAACCCAAAAAACCAAAGGCCAAATGTTTTCTCTGATATGTGGATACTAATTCACCATTAAGGTGGAGGGCACTAGGGATGAATAGAGTTACTTTAGGTAGAAGGGAATGAAGAAAGAGGAAGGGGTATGGGGATAGGAAGGATATTAGAGTGAAACAGACATTATTACTTCATGTACATATATGACTGCATGACCAATGTGATCCTATGATACGTACAATCAGAAAAATGAGAAATTATACACCATTTATGTATGATCTATCAAATGGCATAAATGCATTCTACTGTCATGTATAACTAATGAAACAAATAAAAAATTAAATATAAAAAATTCAGCAAAATACCCCCCACAAATATTACATAATTATTCATCCCTTTCTTTTGATAATACTAAAATGAATTTAAAGATTAAAGAATAAATTAACTACGTACTTAATTTGCAGACACAACCTATGAGGTAATTTTTTTTAATAAGGATCAACCTTACCAAGGAGGTGAATTAAGACTTAACAGAGACTGAGGAAAGGACAGATTTCTTGAGTCCCTGTTCCCACTTCTCTTGTAAGTGCCAACAAGACAGTCCCCATCCTAGGAGGTAGGGCACAATTTCTTTTGTAGTGCCAACTGTGGCAACTCCCACCTCTGCAAACACTCATCAGCTGTGAGTCCTGTGGTAGCCTAAATTCACCTGTGACAGCAAAGTTCCTTCATTAACAAACAAAAGGGATAATAATGTTATGATTAGGAACAAACAATGGTCTTTTTTAGAAATTTGACTTCTTCAAACTGAGGAGAATAATGGAGAAACCAAATATAATGTTGGTTAAAATCTTAGATTTCAATATAATGAGATCTTGGATTCAGGCAAGTTACTAAATCTTTCTAAACCTCAGTTTTATCATGTATATAATGAGGAGAGAAATATGTCTCTTTAATAGGGTGGTTGGAAAAGTTAAATAGATATCAAGTAAATCAGTTGCTGCATCTCACATCGGCTGTTTAAGGTCCAAATAATTATATTTTTTGTAAAAATACATGTAAAATGTTTAAAATAACATTAATAATTACCTGTAAATCAATAGGGAATTTTCTAATGAGCCTGGGTTCCTATCAACCTTTGTAATTCATCGTATCATGTTAATTTCTAGTACTAGAGAAAAAGTTTAAACAGCACAGCAACTCTTTTAAAGAACTAACAATAATTTGTGCTTGAAACAGATCATCTGCCTCAGAAACTTGGTTAATATAAAATATTAACCAAGATGATGTTATACAGCAGTTAATTATGTTCAATAAAGGAAATACCAAAAGTACCCACTGCCTTTCTCTGACACATAAAATACTTTAATACTTTTGAGATGGTATTAGTGATAGTACATTCAGAAGTACCTATAATTTTCTTTAATTTTATTTTTTAATAAATTTTTTATTTGTTCTAATTAGTTGTATAAGATAGTAGAATGCATTTATACATTTTGATACATCATACATAAATAAGTATAATTTCTTCTTTTTCTTACTGCACATATTGTAGGATCACATGGGTCATGCCATCATATATGTACATGAGGTAATGTCTGTTTTACTCTCCTATCCTTCCTATCCCCAGACCCCCTTCCCCTCCCTTCATTCCCCTCTACCTAATGTACACTAATTCTATTCTTCCCTAGACCCCTCCCACTTATGGTGAATTAGTATTTGCATGTCATTTGGCCTTTGGTTTTGGGGGTTTGACTTATTTCATTTAGCATGATATTCTCCTCCATCCATTTACCAGCAAATGCCATAATTTCATTCTTCTTTAAAGCTGAGTACTATTTCACCATATATATATATATATATATATATATATATACCACATTTTTTATCCATTCATCTGTTGAAGGACACTTACGTTAGTTCCATAGTTTAACTGTTGTGACTTGAGCTGCTATAAACATTGATGTGACTGTATCGCTGTAATATGCTGAGTTTAAGTCCTTTGGATATAAACTGAGGAGTAGGATAGCTGGGTTTAAAGGTGGGTCCATTCCAAGTTTTCTGAGGAATCTCCATATTACTTTCCATAATGGTTGCACCATTTTGCATTCCCACCAGCAATGTACGAGTGTACTTTTTCCTCATATCCTCACCAACATTTATTGTTGCTTGTATTCTTGATAATTGCCATTCTGATTGGAGTGAGATAAAATCTTAAGAGTAGTGTCATATATGCTAAACCAAAGGTCAACATAATTCTAAATGGAGAAAAATTGAAACCATTTCCTCTAAAAATTGAAATAAGGATGTCCTCTTTCACACTTTTATTCAACATTTTCATTGAAACTCTAGCAAGAACAATTAGACAGAAGAAAGAAATTTTATTTTTATTGTGAACTGATTAATTGTAATACTGTATATTTATGGGGTACAATGTCATGTTATGATTTGTGAATACATATGGAATAATTAAATGAAACTAATTACTATAACTCAAATACTTATCTTTGTAATGAGAAAGAACATTTGAAAGTAGCCCTCTTAGCAATTTTGAAACATGCAATACACTATTACTAACAGTATCCCCAAGCTGTTCAATAGATCATATAAGAATAATAATAATAACATTCCTGGACTGGGGTTGTGGCTCAGTGGTACAGCACTTGCCTGACATGTGTGAGGCACTGGGTTTGATTCTCAGCACCACATATAACTAAACAAATAAAACAAAGGTCCATTGACAACTAAAAAAAAATCAAAATAATAATAATGATAATAACATTCGTCCATGTCTGAGATTTGTACCTTTAATCCATCACATGTGCATTCTGTCCACTCCCAGTCTCTATAACAATTTTACTCACTGTTTCTATGCATTTATTTGTTTTAGGTTCCACATATAAGTGAGGTGCTACAGTATGTGCCTTTCTATGCCATGCTTATTTCACCTACCACAATATTTTCTGATATTTTAGAAATTACAAAATTCCTCCATTTTTAAAGGTTGAGAAGTATTCCATTGTGTGTGTATACCACAATCTTTATCTATTCATCTATTGAGGCTCACTCAGTTCCTAGCCTGACTATTGTGACTAGTGCTACAATGAATGTAGAAATACATACATCACTTCAACAAACTAATTTCAAATTTGGGGGATAATACCCAGAATAGGGATTATTGATAATTTGTTAAATGGAGGAATCTCCATTTTCTTTTATGCCTATACTAATGTAGATTTCAACCAACATTGTTCTGTGATTTCCTTTTCTGCATACCCTCAGATACTTGTTATCGCTCATTATTTTAATAAAAGTCATCTTAGAGGCATGAAATTTACCTTTGTGGTTTTAGTTTGAACTTGCCTAATGATCAGTAATGTTGAACATTTTTTCATTTGCCTGTTGGCCATTTGCATGTTTTTCTTTGATAAATGTCTATTTAGGTCAAGCTCTTCCAATTCATGAACACAGGCTATCTTTCCACGCATTTGTGCCTTTTTTAATTTACTTAGTCAATGTTTTTTGTTTTATAGTTTTCAGTATAGAGGACTTTTACCTCCTCAGTTAAATGTATTTGTTTATTTGTTGTTGGAGTATTGTTGCTGTTGTTTTGCAGCTATTTTAAGTGGAATTATTCACTTGGTCTCTTTTTTGCATGATTGCATTGCTAATGCATTGAAGTGCCACTGGTTTTTGTGTGTTAATTTTTTATCCTCCAACTTTGCCTATTTATCTATTCTAATAATTTTCATGGAATCTTTAGGGTTTTATATATATAAGATTATGTTATCAGTGAAGAGTGCTGATTTTACTTCCTCCTTTCCTATTTGGATGCCTTTTATTTCTTCCTCTTGCTTGATTACTCTGACAAGGATTTATACTATGATGCTGAATAGAAGTGCAAGGGGCATCATTGTCTTACTCCAGATCTTAGAAGAAAGGCTGTCAACCTTTTACCACTGAACGTGTATGCTGAGAACTTCCCATACTTAGACTTCACTGTGGTAAGGGCCTTCCTTTAACTTCTCTGTCAGTCAATATTTTTTGATCATGAATAATGTTTAATGTTGTCAAATGCCTTTAATGCATCTGAGATGATTGTACAGATATTATTCTTCATTCTGCTGATGGAGTGTACCATATTTTAAAATTTTCATATGTGGCATCATTATTTCATCACAGGGATAAATCCCACTAGATCATGGTGGATAATCCTCTTAATGTGTTGCTAAATTTTATTTGCTAGTATTTTGCTGAGAATTTTTGCATCTATGTTAATCAATTGAGTTTTATTATAATGTCCTGGTCTGACTTTGTCCTCAGTATGATACCGGCCTCTTTAGAAGAATTTAGAAGTATTTCCTCCTTTTTACTTTTTTCTTCTTGGAAGAGTTTGTGAAGCATTGATGTTAGTTTTTTTTTTTTTAATGTTTGATAGAACTCAATATTAAAGTAATTAAGTTCTGGGTTTTTCTTTGGTGGGAGACTTTTTATTACCAATATAGTCTCCTTACTATTTCTTCATGATTCAGTTTGGGAAAGTTGTATGTGTCTAAGAATCAACTATTTCTTCTAGGTTGTTTAATCTCTTAGTGTATAATTGTTCATAGTAGTTTCTTATATCCTTTATGTATTTGTACATCAGTTGCAATGTCTCCTCCTTCACATTGAACTTTATTTATTTGAGTTATATATTTTTTTTCTTAGTCCAGCAAAAGTTTAGTCATTTTCCTTTATCCTTTTACAAAACAAGCTCAATTTTAATGATCTTTTTATTGTGTTCCCAGTCTGTACTTCATTTGCTTTTTCTGCTGTGATCTTTGTTATTTCCTTCATTTTACTAACGCTGAGATTGGTTTGTTCTTCTTTTTCTAGTTGCTTCAGAAGTAATGTTAGTTTATTTTTTTATCTTTGTTGTTTTTTGCTCTAGGTGTTTATTGCTAGAAGTTTTACTTTTAGAACTGCTTTTGCTGCATCTTGTAAGTTTTACATTTTCATTTGTTTGTATCAATGTATATTTCAATTTTCACTTTAATATCTTAAATGGTCCGTTGATTGTTCAAGAACATTTTTTAAATTTTCCATTTATGTGAATTTTCTAATATTTAACCTATTTCAATTTCTAATCTCATGATTCACAGTCAAAAAAATAAAAACAATTCAAACTTCTTAGTTTTTTTAAGGCTTATTTTGTGCCCTAGTATTAATACATCCTGGGAAATGTTCTATGAGTGCAGAAGAATGTATTTTCTTGCTGTTTGGTAGAATTTCAGTACATGTCTACTAGGTCAATTTGATGTGAATTGCTTTTCAAGTCTAATGTGTCCTGATCGATTTGTCTGGGAAGTTTGTACTTTGTTGAAAGTGATGCATTGAAGTCACCTGTATTTATAATCTCTGTGTCTTTTTCATACTTTAATATGTTTTATATGTTTGGGTGAAGTTTTTTGAGGCACATACCTATTTATAATTCTTATATCTTGCTGACAAATTGATATAATCTTCTTTGTCTCTGTTTAGTTTTTTACTTAAATTCTGGTTTGTCTGCTGTAACTGTAGCTACCTCTACTCTTGTTTGGTTCGTGTTTGTGTGGAATATCTTTTTCCAACCCTTCACTTTTAATTGATGTGTGCCCTTAAATTGATGTGAGTCTTTTGTAGACTACATATAATTGGGTCTTATTTTTAATCCATTCAATCTCTCTTTTTTATAAGAAAATTTAATCTGTTTATATCCAAGGAAATTATTATTAGATAAGTATTTACAGTGAGATTTTGTTGACCATTTTCTTATTGTTTTTTAGAGTTTTTGTTTCTTCCTTCCTCTCCTGCTCTCTTGCTTTGTGGTTCAGTGGTTTTTGCAGTAGAGCTTTTTATAGTCAACTTTTTAACTCCTGTGACCAAGAAACCTGACAAAAACAATCATAGTAGGAAAAGTTTGTTTGGGGATCATGGTTTTAGAGGTCTTAGTGCAGTGATGGCTGGCTCCATTCCTTAGGGCCTGAGATGAGGCAGGACATCATGGAGAAAGAGTATGGTAGAAGAACGTGGCTCAGTAGGTGGCACCAGGACACACACAGGGAGCCTCACCTCATCAGGGACAAAATATAAACCCCAAGGAAACCTCTAGTGACCCTATCTGCCTACAGTTATCACCAAGTTATCAGTGGAGTAATGCACTTATTAGGTTAAGGCTCTCATAACCCAATTATTTGAGCTCTGAACTTTCCTACATTGCCTCACGCATGAGTTTTTGGGGGACACTTCATATCTAAACCATAACATTCTACTCCTTGCCTCCAAAAGCTCATGCACATTTAACAATGCAAAATATATTTAGTCAACTTCCAAGAGTCCCCACAATCTTACAAGTTCTATTATTGTCAAAAGTTCAAGTCCAAAGTCTCTTCTGAAAGGCAAACTTTCAGCAACCGCCCCTTTAAAAATCAAAAGTTACAAATATCCAATATATAAAGGCACATTTCCATGCAAAGAAATATGGGCATAGAAATAAGGGCTGGGACCAAGCAAGACTGAAATCCAGCAAGACAAACCAATCCTGTAGCCCCATGTCTGGGGCACATGGCATTGTGATGTTCTCTCCAAAGGGCTTGCACAGGTCCACCATATGGCTTTACTGGCTTCAGTCCAGGTGGCCTCTCTCTTGGTTTGTTTCTGCTTGGCTCCTGCAGCTTTCCTTGGCAGACATTCCACAGTGCTGGCATTTCTTAATCTAGGGGGTCTCCACTGCAGCTTCAGCTTCCTTCTCACATCTTCACACATTGCCCTATCAGGGACAGCCTGCAGGGACTCCAATCCTGCTGCACTTTGCCTGGTCTCCCAGGCTTTCCTTTGAATTCTTGGTGGAAGCCTCCATGACTCCCTAACTCCAGCTTTCTGCATTCCTGCAGAACCAGCACATGTGGTTGACACCAAGTTCTGCTGCCATCTCAGGCCATAACCAACATCCAGGGACCCTGGGTACAGAAGCCTCTGAGTGCTGGAGTAACTGATCATGTTGAAAAAACTTCCTAGGCTCCCTTTTGTAAGAGGGGTACCCCACTGGTCCCTCACATGAACAAAATATATACTCAAAGTCAAGGGCTGGGGAGATAGCACAGTTGGTAGAGTGCTCATCTTGCAAGCACAAGGCCCTGGGTTCAATCCCCAGCACCACAAAAAAAAAAAAAGTCATACCCACAATGATCCACCTCTTCTAGCCACACCCTACCTGCCTACGGTTACCACTCACTTAATCCCTATCAGAGAATTAATGCACTGATTAGGTTAGTACTCTCTTAATGCAATCATTTCACCTCTAAATTTTCTTGCATTGTCTCACACATGAGCTTTTAGGAGACACCTCATGTCTAAGCCATAGTAGAAGCTTTGAATACTTTTTATTTTGTTTTGTAATTCTACTAAAGATTTCTGCTTTTGGGCTACCCTATGGCTTATTGTGAACATCTCATCCTTAGCCTAGTTCAGTGCTAATAACAGCTTACCTTTGATTGCATACATGTCTGCACTTTTATTCACTCACACACACATTTTATATTTTCATATCAGAATTTACATCATTTTGTTCTGGTTTGTGGATAGTTCCTAGTTAAAGTGTCTGTGGGGAGCAGTGGAGACTTCCTATTCCACCATCTTGCTGATGTTGACTCCACACTCATTTGCTCATAATTATTTGATCTAATAATTACACTCATAAATGTGTGATAGTAATAAAATATGATAACAGCATAAATCTTGCAAGAATCATCAGATTTACAACTAGCATGATAAGCATACATCCCCAAAGGAAGCAAACATCTGCAGATGAATCTTCCACATTGAGGGTAGGGTGGGTCCATCAATGTTGAGTCACAGTAAACAGTTCTGCATTGTCCACATATCCACGTAGGTTCATCTTTCCTTTTTAAGTGCTCAGAGTTTAAAAGCATTAAATAGTTAGGGTAAGAATTAATTTAGTAGACTTTAAATATTGAAGATCTCATATACCATAACAGGAAAAAAATTTTCAAAAAACATGAAATTTAAAGAAAATATTTGCCACAATAAAACAAAAATGACTAACATCTATAATAAGTTCTTCTGAGAAATAATGTTTGGAAAAGGTAAAAGAAAAAAGAAAAAACAACATAAATATGGGCAAAAATATATGAAAAGTAGCTTACATGGGGGAAAGTGAGTGGTTTGAAAACATATGAAATAGGATTATAACTTTTAAATTATTGAATGAGTAAATATGGTGATGGCCAGTATTGATCAGTTTATGGAGATAAACGGTAGTGCCACCTCCTACTTGTGGAAGGGTAAGCTGATCTATTTTGTGTTCATCTGATGAAATACTGAGTATCAGGCAGCCTTGTTACATAATGTTGTGCTTGAAAAGAGACTAGGATCTTAGATATGTATATTATATTTAGCATTTGCTGAAATATGTTTTATGCAAATGATTTTTGAAAGTGCTGATCTTGAAACAAACAAATTTAAAAACCAAATAATTCAGCCCTCAAAAATATCATTTTAATTTAAATTTTGTAACAATGATTTCTAAAACCCCTTCTGCTGTAGGACTTCAAACCAAATCCACACAGATCAGGGAAGGAACCTTGAGAGGATACCTTGCTCAACATCCAGTCTGAACACTTCATAAATGACACTGTTCTGATTTCAAAAACTGCCAACAGCACAGTGATTTCACAACTTTTCTCAGGTGCAAATGCTTCAGTATTTAGTCAAATTTCTCTTAAGTAGTTCTTCTTTTGTCTCATCTAATTCCTTTCTTATACTTCCTCCTCTTCCTTCCCGCCTCTACGTCTTTTATTCCTCCTCTTCCATGAGACTATTAAATTTGTTTAAGTCTCTTTACCTGAATTGATACAGAGAAGGAGCTCTTAACTAAATGAAGAGGAAAGTTAAAGATACTTGAGCCATACAAAGCTGAAGATAAAATTCTGACTATAAAAGTTCAGCCTTTTATATGGTGGCATATAAAAATGATTAACCATTTTTAGTGTTTTGTTTAAACTAAAGCACAAAAGCACAATACAGTACTCATCAATGATGTCTCGAGCTGTTCTACTGGAGTTTCTAAACTTTGAAATCCACATGTATTCTGCAGCTAATTAAATCACATTATTTATTTCTCCCTCACTCTTCTTAATTCCTTAATTCTGTTTTAACATTTCTATTGTTTTTCCCTTGATTTCCTTCATCCTTTGCTATTCATTTCTCCTTCTGTGTCTCACTCAGAGAGATAACACCAAACTCTTGGCTTAAAGAAATTATTACTAATGGCTACAGTGACCCACTGACAGTTTTGGAGCATATCATTTAGATTTTCTGTGCCTCCCATTTTTTATTTTTTAAAACTTGTCTTAATGACATTGACCAGCAGTCTTCCTTAAGCAGGCTATGAAACTCATTACTTTTGATAAGACACAGAACTATTATTTTGGGTAAGGACATTCATGGCTTTGCATCTGTTGTAGTATTTCCTTGTATTCCAATGAGTTTTCTTTTTTTTTTTAATTTATTTTTATTTCAAACAGTTGGGATACATGTTGTTTCTCTGTTTGTACATGGAGTAATAGCACACCATTTGTGTAATCATACATTTATATAGGGTAATGGTGTTTGATTCATTCTGTTATTTTTTCCTTCCCCTCCACCCCTCCCACCCCTCTTTTCCCTCTATACAGTCCCTCAGATGAATGATCTCGCTGATAAGCAGATGATGACACAAAAAGAGTTTTCTTTTTCAAGCTAAGAAACAGTCATTCCTTGACATTTTAAAATGTATTATTTCACTTTGAGGCAGTTTTCTCCAAAACAAACAAAGAAAAGTAAACAGTCTTATATTTAAGAAGGTAATAGAATATTACTGGAGAAAACATTTATCTAAAGCAAAGATTTCTTTCAAGCCCAGAATTCAAGTATGTATGCTATAAATGACCATTGCTGCTCAAAGGTATGTTGGCATTGTTATGATTGAGACAAAGTGGACACAGGGATATTCTGAATATTGGATGAGTAAACCTGTAGATTTGTGAGAGCTTTATTTTGAACAATAGGCAAGCTGTTAGAAGGTCTAATGTGTATACTGGAGGTCTAGCTTCAGTTTGCCGTATACAATATAAAGTGAGTTTCTTCCATTGTGCTTGGATTAGAAGATAGCTCTTTCTTCCTTAAACCCAATTAGATTTTTCACAACTATATTCTCAGCACCCAGAAGAGAGTCTCAGGCATAACCGTTGACTGAGTTTACAATTCTTATTCTATATAACAGATTGGGACGTGTAGCACTAGATGTCCATAATAATCAATGCTCATTTACAAAAGGCAACACAGAATTTGAGGTGTTACATACTGGCAACAAAATAACTTGCTATAAATTTTTTAAAAATGGAAATTTTCTTTAAAAATTACTATTTCAACAATAAAATTGGAGGGGGGGGTTTCAAGATGGCGGACTAGAGGGCGGCTGCATTTCACGTTGCTCCAGGATGCAAGATTCAAAAGAGGAGATAGTGAGAGACTTGGGACCAACTCAAAGCTGCCGGGTGAGTCTCTCCTGTTGGGGAGGCGTCCCGGATGGGGTGGTAGCCCCGGAACGCAGGGAACTTTGTGAAGTAGAGTTGCTCGGCGAGACGCCCCTCCCCCAGCTGGAGTGTTAACATGGACAACTGGGATCATGGTAGAGGAGGCGGCTCAGCACAGCGCTTGGAATCGGAGCAACCACTGGGGCTCCGGGCGGCTGCCTGAGGAGGAGCTGCATGGCGAGCTGTTTGGACTCAGAAAGACCGCTTCTGAACACCGGGGGGTTGCCCGAAGGAAGAGGAGAAGTGCAGCGGGTCACTTGGTGTAGGAGTGAATGCATCAGAGTCACAGGTGGTTGCCAGAGGAGGAGGCGAGTGGTGAGTTGATTGGACTAAAAGCGACCACTCCTGAACACCAGTGGCCTGCCTGGAGGAGGAGCGTGGTGGGTCACTTGGTCTCGGAGCCACCGCTCCTGAACACCCGGGGGGCTACCCGAGGAGGAGGAGGAGGAGGAAGAGGGCGGGTCACTTGGACTTGGAGTGACTGCCTAGAGCTACGGGCGGTTGGCGGGAGGAGGAGACGTGAAGTGAGTTGCTTGGACTCCTAGTGACTGCGACGGAAACCGGGCCGCTGTCCGGATGAGGAGGTGTGTGGCGGGTCTCTGGGTCTCGGAGCTATTGTACGGGGCTCCAGCTGGTGGCTCAGAGGAGGGGCCGCATAGCCAGGCGATTAGGTGCAGAGCAGGGTCGCAGGAGCTAGGTGGCTTCTTGCTGGAAGAGCCGCACAGAGACATGCGTAGGGGCGGAGTGAAGTTTCCAGGACTGCGGGCAAATCCTCTCGGAGAGGCAGCCTAAGGAGACTCGCCTGCGAAGGGTCCTTAGGTACGGGCCCCTGGGAATGTTACAGAGGAAGACAGTCCAGCCCAGGCGGTAGTTGTAGATTGAGGGGAACCTGTAGGAGGGAAACTGACCAGCCAGACGTCCCCACCAAGTGAGTCTTCCCTGCCGGGTGAGGTTTTCCCACAGGGACGGTAAAACCAGAGACACAGAGGCACAAACAGGCCTTGGCCCAGCCCGCAGCCTAGTTCCCGGTTGGATGAACATTGGTCAACAAGTGGAGGCACCTCTGCCCACTAGCAGGGAAGATACCCCACCTGAGGGTCACCACCCCCAGAGAGGCAGCTTCTTCTTGGAGCTCCGCATTATCAACTTCCTCCAAGACATCAGGTTACTGAAGGATAAGAGGGGATACACTAGCAATCTTCAGGGATATTATAAGTCGATAGAGGAAATCTGCAATATCTTAATGACCCACTGATTCCTCAACAATATGAGAAAACAAGGGAAGGAAATGTCCCAAACAAATCTAGATGTTCATCGATAAAATGCAATGACAGCATGGCAGAAGAAATGACAGAAAGGGAGTTCAGAATGTACATAATTAAAATGATTAGGGAAGCAAACGATGAGATGAAAGAGCAAATGCAGGCATTGAATGAACGACCAATCGACAGTTAACAGAGCAAATTCAGGAAGCAAAGGATCATTTCAATAAAGAGTTAGAGATATTGAAAAAAAACCAAACAGAAATCCTTGAAATGAAGGAAACAATAAGCCAAATTAAGAACTCCATAGAAAGCATAACCAATAGGATAGAACACCTGGAGGACAGAACTTCAGATATTGAAGACAAAATATTTAACCTCGAAAACAAAGTTGAACAAACAGAGAAGATGGTAAGAAATCATGAACAGAATCTGCAAGAACTATGGGATATCATGAAAAGGCCAAATTTGAGAATTATTGGGATTGAGGAAGGCTTAGAGAAACAAACCAGAGGAATGAACAATCTATTCAATGAAATAATATCAGAAAATTTCCCAAATCTGAAGAATGAAATGGAAAATCAAATTCAAGAGGCTTATAGGACGCCGAATACACAAAATTACAACAGACCCACACCAAGGCACATTATAATGAAAATACCTAACATACAAAATAAAGACAGAATTTTAAAGGCTGTGAGAGAAAAGAACCAAATTACATTCCACGGGAAACCAATACGGATATCAGCAGATTTTCAATCCAGACCCTAAAAGCTAGAAGGGCCTGGAACAACATTTTCCAAGCTCTGAAAGAAAATGGATGCCAACCAAGAATCTCATAACCAGCAAAATTTACCTTCAAATTTGACGATGAAATAAAATCATTCCATGATAAAAAGAAGCTAAAAGAATTTACAAAAAGAATGCCAGCATTACAGAACATTCTCAGCAAAATATTCCATGAGGAAGAGATAAAACACAAAGAAGCAAATCAGCAAAGGGAGGAATTATCCTAAAGGAACTGTCAAATAAAGGAGGAACCAAGATGTGTCAAAAAATAAATAAATAATTAAATAAAATTTTAAATATGAACCAAATGACCAGGAATACAAATCATATCTCAATAATAACCCTGAATGTTAATGGCCTGAATTCATCAATCAAAAGACATAGACTGGCAGATTGGAATAAAAAGAAAGATCCATCAATATGTTGCCTGCAAGAGACTCACCTCATAGAAAGAGATACCCATAGACTAAAGGTGAAAGGATGGGGAAAAACATACGATGCACATGGACTCAGCAAGAAAGCTGGGGTATCCATCCTCATTTCAGATAATGTGGACTTCAAGCCAAAGTTAGTCAGAAGGGATAAAGAAGGACATTTCATACTGCTTAAGGGAAGCATAAATCAGCAAGATATAACAATCATAAACATCTATGCCCCAAATAGTGGCTCATCCATGTATGTTAAACAAATCCCTCTCAATTTTAGAAACCAAATAGACCATAACACAATAATACTAGGTTATATTAACACGCCTCTCTCACCACTGGACAGATCTTCCAAACAAAAATTGAACAAAGAAACCATAGATCTCAATAACACAATCAATAATTTAGACTTAACAGACATTTATAGAATATACCATCCAACCAAGAGTGAATACACTTTCTTCTCAGCAGCACATGGATCCTTCTCTAAAATAGACCATATATTATGCCACAAAGCTAATGTTAGCAAATACAAGAAGATAGAGACACTACCTTGTATTCTATCAGATCATAATGGATTGAAGTTAGAAATAAATGAAAGAGTAAAAAACAGAAACTACTCCAACACCTGGAGATTAAACAATATGCTATTATATGATGAATGGATAACAGAAGATATTAGGAAGGAAATTAAAAAATTCTTAGAGGTAAACGAGAACAAAGAAACATCATATCAAAATCTCTGGGACACTATGAAAGCAGTACTTAGAGGAAGATTTATTTCATGGAGTGCATTTAATAAAAGAAGTAAAACTTAACAAATAAAGGACCTAACACTACAGCTCAAAGCCCTAGAAAAAGAAGAACAGACCAACACCAAAAGTAGTAGAAGACAGGAAATAGTTAAACTCAGAGCTGAAATCAACGAAATTGAAACAAAAGAAAAATACAAAAAATTGACAAAATAAATAATTGGTTCTTCGAAAAAATAAACAAAATTGATAAACCTTTAGCCACACTAACAAAGAGAAGATGAGAGAAAACCCAAATCACTAAAATTCAGAATAAACAAGGATTATCACAACAGACACAACTGAAATACAAAACATAATTAGAAGCTATTTTGAAAATCTATACTCCAACAAAATAGAAAATTTTGAAGACATCAACAGGTTTCTAGAGACATATGAATTGCCGAAACTGAAGGAGGAGGACATACACAATTTAAATAGACCCATTTCAAGTAATGAAATAGAAGAAGTCATCAAAAGCCTACCAACAAAGAAAAGTCCAGGACCAGATGGGTTCTCAGCCGAGTTCTACAAAACCTTTAAAGAAGAGCTCATTCCAATACTTCTCAAAGTATTCCATAAAATAGAAGAGGAGGGAACCCTCCCAAACTCATTCTATGAAGCTAATATTACCCTGATACTTAAACCACACAGAGACACATCGAGAAAAGAAAATTTCAGACCAATATCCTTAATGAACATCGACGCAAAAATTCTCAACAAAATTTTAGCAAATCGCATACAAAAACATATTAAAAAGATAGTGCACCATGATCAAGTGGGTTTCATCCCAGGGATGCAAGGTTGGTTCAACATCAGGAAATCAATAAATGTAATTCACCATAACAATAGACTTAAAGTCAAGAATCACATGATTATTTCGATAGATGCAGAAAAAACATTTGATAAAATACAGCATCCCTTCATGCTCAAAACACTAGAAAAAATAGGGATAGTGGGAACATTCCTTAACATTGTAAAGGCCATGTACGCTAAGCTCATGGCTAATATCATTGTAAATGGTGAAAAACTGAAAGCATTCCCTCTAAAAACTGGAACAAGGCAGGGATGCCCTCTTTCACCACTTCTATTCAATATCGTCCTTGAAACTCGAATCAGAGCAATTAGACAGACCAAAGAAATTAAAGGGATACGAATAGGAAAAGAAGAACTCAAACTATCCCTATTTGCTGATGATATGATTGTATACTTAGAGGAACCAGGAAATTCCTCACCAGAAAACTTTTAGATCTCATAAGTGAATTCAGTAAAGTAGCGGGATATAAGATCAATGCACATAAATCTAAGGCATTTTTATACATAAGCGATGAATCTTCAGAAAGAGACGTTAGGAAACTACCCCATTCACAATAGCTTTGAAAAAAATAAAATACTTGGGAATCAATCTCACAAAAGAGGTGAAAGACCTCTACAATGAGAACTACAGAACACTAAAGAAAGAAATTCAAGAAAACCTTAGAAGATGGAAAGATCTCCCATGTTCTTGAATAGGAAGAATTAATATTGTCAAAATGGCCATACTACCAAAAGTTCTATACAGATTCAATGCAATTCCAATTAAAATCCCAATGATGTACCTTACAGAAATAGAGCAAGAAATTATGAAATTCATTTGGAAGAATAAAAAACCCAGAATAGCTAAAGCAATCCTTGGCAGAAAGAGTGAAGCAGGGGGTATCGCAATACCAGATCTTCAACTCTACTACAAAGCCATAGTGACAAAAACGGCATGATATTGGTACCAAAATAGAAAGGTGGATCAATGGTACAGAATAGAGGACACGGATACAAACCCAAATAAATACAATTTTCTCATACTAGACAAAGGGGCCAAAAATATGCAATGGAGAAAAGATAGCCTCTTCAACAAATGGTGCTGGGAAAATTGGAAATCCATATGCAACAGAATGAAACTAACCTCATATCTCTCACCATGCACAAAACTAAACTCAAAATGGATTAAGGATCTCATAATCAGACCATGGACCTTGCAACTTATAGAAGAAAAAGTAGGTCCAGAGCTTCAACATGTTGTCTTAGGACCAGAATTCCTCAACAGGACTCCCATAGCACAAGAAATAAAAACAAGAATCAATAACTGGGATAGATTCAAACTAAAAAACTTTCTCTCAGCAAAGGAAACTATCAGCAATGCGAAGAAACAGCCTACAGAGTGGGAGAAAATCTTTGCCAATCATACTTCAGATAGAGCACTAATCTCCAGAATCTATAAAGAACTCAGAAAACTCTACACCAAGAATGCAAATAATCCAATCGACAAATGGGCTAAGGAAATGAATAGACACTTCACAGAAGAAGATATACAAGCAATCAACGAACATATGGAAAAATGTTCAACATCTCTAGTAATAAGACAAATGCAAATCAAAACCACCCTAAAATTCCATCTCACCCCAATTAGAATGGCGATTATCAAGAATACAAGCAACAACAGGTGTTGGCGAGGATGTGGGGAGAAAGGTACACTCATACATTGCTGTTGGGGCTGCAAGTTAGTGCAGCCACTCTGGAAAGCAGTATGGAGACTCCTTAGAAAACTTGGAATGGAACCACCATTTGACCCAGCTATCCCACTCCTTGGCCTATACCCAAAGGACTTAAAATCAGCCTATTACAGAGATACAGCCACATCAATGTTCATAGCTGCTCAGTTCACAATAGCCAGATTGTGGAACCAACCTAGATGTCCTTCAATTGATGAATGGATAAAGAAAATGTGGTATATATATACAATGGAATATTACTCAGCCATAAAGAATGATAAAATTATGGCATTTGCAGGCAAATGGATGAAACTGGAGAATATCATGCTAAGTGAGATAAGCCAATCTCAAAAAACCAAAGGAAGAATGATATCACTAATAAGTGGATGATGACACATAATGGGGGGTGGGAGGGGTTAGTGTTAGGGTTAGAGTTAGGTTTGGGGGGGGCAAGAATGGAGGAAGGAAGGACTGTATAGAGGGAAAAGAGGGGTTGGAGGGTTGGTGGGGAGGGGAAAAAATAACAGAATGAATCAAACAACATTACCCTATGTAAATTTATGATTACACAAATGGTATGCCTTTACGCCATGTACAAACAGAGAAACAACATGTATCCCATTTGTTTTCAATAATAAAAAAAACAATAAAATTGGAGAATGAGATCTAGTGAGGATGAGTGTCTTATTTCAGGTGACAGAAATAGTTCTATAATTTATGTGTGTTGGGAGTCCATAGGATATTCACACACTAGTCAGGATATTTCTTATCTAATTCATTAGTCTTCAAACTGAATACCCCAGGAGCAGTCACATTGCATAAGTCAAACTCTCTCAAAGTGACTATTTTCTTCTTGGGGTATAACTAAAACTATCAAGTTAACAGTTCTCATTTTGAAAGTAGGCAAAGAAGAGAAAGGAGAAGGGAATAACAATGACTTTGTACCAAAATGACAAAGAATAAACAAGCAAAATTTATTCATGTGATATGGCCCCAAGCTAATTAATGCAATATGATATATAAACACAAAAGGATTAGCTTTAATTAGAAATTAGAAATTTACTTTTAATAAGTATGCAACATAATTATGCTATATAATTAACATTTTGAATTTAAATAGGTCTTACTACTCACACAAAATAGCATATGTAGTGTTTTTTTATTTTGTGCCTTACAATTATTTCTGCAAGCCTTATTTCATTCGTATTTCTCAGAGACCTCTCTAGTACTATCAACTTATTACCTTATTGCCAGGATTTATTTCAGCAACATTCATGCAGAGACAAATTATTTAGCCACAGTATTCTAAGCAAATCTCTTTATTTCATTTTGTTACAGAGAGTGCTTCTTAGCTTCTGGGTGTTTTTCTTCCAGTTAAAGATGTCTAAGTGTAATAAATTTTAAATGTAATCTTACATTTCTTCAAGACCTAGTAAAAATAGATGAGAAAATGTTTCTACATAGGACATTTATACAATTTAGATAATAACAGAAACCTTTCAACCAGTTAGTAATTTTACATACTCCTGGCAAATAATTTTAGTAAAAGGAGCAATTCAAAGATATATTATTCCATTGGGTCATTTGATAAGAACATAGCTTCGAACCAGATGTCATGATGGGTTGAGTTGATATGACACTGTGCTTGGGAACTTGACTAATTTTTGTTGAAGACACAAAATATATAATAATCTTGCTAAGGAAAAATAGCAGAAGAATTAATGAAAGACCTCCAGATATATAAAAGTATAAACATGCATACATACTGCCAGAATACACTATAAAAAATTTTAAACTTGAGGAATACAAAGAGCTCTATTGATAATGACAGTTTCCTCAGGACAGAGAGACACAGCAATTCTGGAACCCACATATTGAAGATGTGGAGCTCTGTGGTAGAAAAGCTCAGCTCCTTTGTCGCTGCTTTAAATAGAGCCACCCTCCTATCAGAAACTCTCTTTGGTACTTCATGGGCATGAAAAGCAAACACTGGCATTTGACCTGTTGTCCATTTTGGAGCTAGTTTCCTGTAACAGCTAGCATGACCTTAGTCCATTTAGCTTAAGAAAAAGCAATCTTCCCCAGCTCTGGATATGACAGAACCATTGATTATCTTAAATTTAAGGTTTAAAATATTTTGAACTTTAATGTGACTATAGAGGTTTATAAAGCTTTTTAGTGTTCAAACCTATGAGTTGCTTTTGATCTTCTACTCATAAGCTTTTAAGAAACACCTAAAACCAGGTTGTTTGGGCTAAGAAGGACTGGAGCTATTTTTAACACGTACTAGTTTATCTCTTTCAAGACTTTCAAAGATTTTCAATTTTTTTCACTCTAGGATATCAAAATTCTATTAATGCAAAAATACTGTGCAGTTTTTCTCAGGGCTGAATTCTGGCACCCAATTGATTGACCATAGAACAATGGTGTTATCAGATATCAGGCATGGGGTCCTAAGTTTCACTGTGTTACCAACCTATCTAACTCTCCTACCTTTTGAAATTCAATATATCATAAAGTGAGTTTCTACTGTGTATTAACTAATATAAATGAGAAACAATGAGATTAATGTTATTTTAATAACATACTTCCAGAATACATTAAAATAACATTAATCTCAGTGATGCTGGAAAATAAACAGGAAAAAAGAAATCTAAAAACTGAATAGTAATAAAAAAAATGACATGAGGATCCTTTTAAATTCTAATGAATTAATTTGGTATACCCCAACTTTTATGCAAAGGTATGAGCAATCCTTTCCTATACCAAGTGTTTTAAAGTAATATATTGTTTAATACTCATAACCCTATGACAAGTACTATTATTATTTGCACTTTGCAGAAAAAGACAAAGATTTAATGAATATAAGTTA
Organism: Sciurus carolinensis; assembly: GCF_902686445.1. Lineage (NCBI taxonomy): Eukaryota > Metazoa > Chordata > Mammalia > Rodentia > Sciuridae > Sciurus > Sciurus carolinensis. The sequence goes on from NW_025920145.1 coordinate 382,022, forward strand.
CTTGTTCAAAAATCACATGACAATTAAGTAGTAAAATCTCAATGCAAAACACTTTGTCTCTAAGCCTGTATGCTTACCTACTGTGCTCAATGCCCTTAGAGTATCTGGATGCTATCATAATGTGCTAGTCAATGTCTTTTCAGTTTTTTCCTTTGCTGTCTTTCATCTCATGATCTCAACTTGATACAAGATCAACACTGCGCCAAGTATAAGCAAAACCAGAGAACATAAATTATTGACATTAAAAGCAAAAAAAAAATGAATCTCAGACAAATGAGGATGCAAAACTGCAGAATCACTACCTACATCCCTCTAGCCTCACAGAAATTTCTATCAAGGAATTCATGACAAGGGACTGAATCAGGCTCAGGCAGTCCACACATGTCCACACTCAGCTGGAGAACAGCCACATGTCTTTCATGCTGCCAAGATTCATGCATAATACGGAAAAGCAGAGGACTTGAATGAATATCGTAATCATGAGGAGATGACTCCATATTAAAGTATGGCACAAACTGTGAACTCAGACAAGGATGTAGAAACCTCAACAGAAGCAATCAGAGAGGCATCATACAAGGACCAGTTACCTTCCTCTGTCCAATGCTATAATCAGTTCCTTAGACCATACCAGGAGAGAATGCAGGAGCAGGGAAAACCTTATATACTAAATTTAAAATGAATCTAATTTGGAGAACACAGAATTGGGTGACAGTACATTTTCTACCATTAATAAGTATAAATATTTAATACAGAAGTTAGTATTAGAAAAATAGAGTTACAATATTTGCATATGAAACCACACCACTTCATGTACCTCTTTATAAGGAATTATTGTTTACCTTATTACATTCTTAACATTTTGCTCACTTCCATTTATATTTTTGTTCTTTATTTTATGCTGTTAATACCTGAGTGAACTCTCATAAGGAATTGCGGATTATGCAGAACATCTTGGAGCATATGATGGAAAGGAAAAAGAAAGAATAGTTTGCTTAATACTTATAGTTACTTCATTTGCGGAACTTGCCAGTGAGATGACCTGACGGTACACAAAGGAAAACATACTGTTACACTGTACATGTATGCAGTTTAGTGCCTGTAGGAATCCGTTTGAAAATAAAGTATAATTGACTATTAATTATAGTCCAGAAAGGAAGAAAGGCAAGTCATTCACTTCTTCCTTAATAAAAAAGTCAGACTCACTTTTCACTATTTGAAACTATGGGATTTAATCATGCTAATAAGAAAAACAAGCATTTTTAGTCTTCTCAAAGCGTATTTAATTGATGCTAGTATTAAAATCAGTTGTCAAATGTCCATAAGTTCATTTCAATCTCCTGTGCACTGTAAATACTTTGTAAAACTAAGAAAGTTTACGAATGATTCTACTCTGTAATTGCTTTTCTATCTATGTTATTAGGTTTCTTTGCTAAAACTTCTTTAGGAAGTGTTCTAGGTTTACGACAGCAGAAAGTATGAACCTTTTGGTTATTGCCATACCCTCCTTGGTGTAACTACCCTGTTATCAGGAGAAAATCAGTATCATGCAAAATGGTTAAAAGAAAAAAGAGAACACAAAGATCCAAGGAGACAACAGACACTGGCATTGTGACAGGGTGCTATTGCTGGAGAAGGTTTAAGCCATCTATTCAAGCAATGCAGGATGAATAAATAATAAGTGCTTATGGTGGGAGAAAATGAGTGGGTTGTGCTAATGAAATTAAGAAGTTTAAACTAAGCTACTTTATAAACTTGAATAACTGTCTTTTATTAAGTGGATTAACTGCATTAATGCTTTTAGCTGCATTAAACTCCATTTTCTAAACTAATCAAGCTTTAACAAATTAAAACATGACATGGTCTAGGTCATCTTTCAACTACAGCAGCAACAAGTTTTTTAAACCATTAAAAAGAAAGAAGACATTTACTCACCTCATAACATTGCAAGACTGGGAAACAAATTTTACTTAAAATCCCTAGTGAGTATAATACTGATCATCTTGGTTTTGAGTTAGTTTTAAAGTCTAATATATTGGTAGGAAAGCAAAATATTCATGACTCAAACATCAACTTGGAGAATGAGTTTCTGTAATCCATTCATTTATAGGAATTGAAAAGTTACCTATTTCTTTCTGGGATTAATCATTAATAAATCTGTACCTACAGATTAGAATATTCTCTGAATTATTGTATTATACTTTAAAATATGAAGAAATTGCTGAAATATTTTATATTTTTAAACTTATTAAATACTAGATAAAGTCTATTATTAAAAGACATAATCATCCTATGTTTGAAAGAGACAGCTGCTCAACTTCAACTTAATAAAATTATTTTAATAAAACACAGAAATATAAATCTACTCCCTTACTCTATTAAAAACTTACATTTCCCCAAATATATGGGAGTTCACCCTTAAATATGAAACACTGGCAGGATTTTCTTTAAAATCATGGATAAAACAAGAGTAACAAGCATTTCTTGATTCTATTCAAGATAGATGTTCTATCAAATTTAAAACAAAAAATTATAGTGTTTGAAAAGATTTTTAATTACATTTTTAGATGAGATTATCTAGGTAGAAAACCTAAAGTAATTTACAGTAAAATGATTAAAATCTATGAAATCTCATAGGATATTTCAGCAAGGTGATAGGTCCAAAACCAACATACACAGCTAAGATTTCATGTGGGAAACTGATAGATGAGAGCAATTATATTAGTTATCTATTGCTAGTTAACAAATTACTCAAAACTCAGTGGCTCAGCAGTGTTTATGATCTCTCACAAACTGTAAGGTGGGCATCTGAGTGTAACTGGCCTCATTCAAAGGCTGCAATCAAAATGTTGATCTGATTGCAGTCATCTGAAGTCCCTACCAGGAGATGCTCTGCTTCCAGCTTCACTCAGGTGGTTACTGGCAGGATCCAGGTGCTCACTGACTTGGCTGGAGACCTCTCTTGGTTCCTTGCCACAGAGCTTCACGAGAATGATGGTGTTGGAGAACCAGAGGGAGTTAGTGCAAGTAGAGCAGCACAAATGTCTCAGCCATTGTTTTTGAAGATGAAAATTAGCATGTATTCTTGTTTTTAGAATCCCCCTAGTAAACTAAGAAAGAAAGAAAATTTAATGGACTTAATAAAACATTTTTGAAACAGCATCAATTTATTATATTGTAGTCTTTTAGAACCTAATCATAGAAATGATATTCCATCACTTTTGCCATAATTCATTTATTAAATCAAGTCCCCAGGTCCAGCATTCATGCAAGGGGAAGGGGACTGCACCATGGTATTAAAGCCAGGAAGGAGGAACCATTGCCAGACAACTTAGAAGTAGCCAACTACAGTTATGCAGAAGAAAAGCAAGTCTTTATTTCTAATTTTTCCTGGGGAACAGAAGTGTGCTTATAACTAAGCATGGAATTGTCTTCATTTGCTCACATTTTCCAGCAGTGCCATGTATACAAGTTATCCAGAGAATGCCCTGTTTATACCTGTTGTCCCAGTACATCATCTGATTATTGTCACCTTTCATTCTAAAAGGATCCCAGGTTAGACAACAAGTTAAATGGTCTTTCTGGATAAACCTTGCCAAGGTCCCTAGTTAGGTTTGTCAGATCATAAACAAAAGTATAGGTGTCTCCATATAAATGAGTGGCATATTCCTTTAGAGCCAGTAGGATCTGCAAACAAAAACAGGGTGTTTGCAGATGTAAATTATGCTTCCTCAGTGTCCTATAGTCAGCAATTGCACACGAGTCAAAGTGACCTTTGGTTGTCTATCTTAAAAACTAATCACAACCTTATTAATTTGGGGGTCCCTTAAGAGTGAAAAATTGTTACACTGATAGACAACAGGAGGTATCGACCTCCATGAGGAAATTCTCTAAAAATATTTCCTAATACTTAGACCTCAATTTTCTCACAGTAATGATTACCTACACATCATTGAATATCTTCAGTTCACTAATGGTAGAACTAAGGAGAATAAACAATAAAAAGACATGATCTCTAATTTGAAATGTTCATGGTATCTTTTATAAAGGTAAAACTCGGAGATGTCTACCAAATATCATGAATTAAGTTATATACAACAAATAAATATTAGAAGTTAATTACTTAAGACTAAAAAAGATAAAAAGATCATTCATATCTGGACTATTTAAGTATGATTTTTGCAAAGTGAAATTTTATTTAGGCTTAGAAAATATATGTCATACTTCAATAGAAAAAGAGAGGAAGACAATTAGAGGTGTTCACAAAACACCAAGATGGAAAAGTTAAAGAACTAGGGCTAATGTAAGTAAGAGTCATTATAATCATTCTGGAAAGGCAGATTTAAGTCCAAATGGGAAGGGCTTCAAATAAGTTGGAAGGGAGTTTGGGGATCAAAGTGACAATTTTATGAATATTTCAAAACATAGAAAAGCTAGTAGAAAGAATTTTAAATGTTCCCAGCTTAGAGTAAGATAAATACCTGAGGTGATGGATATCAAATTACCTTGATCTGATCTTTACACATTGTATACATTATTGAAATGTCACACTATACCCATAAATATGAACAATTACCATGAGTAAATTAAAAAGGTATTTTATACAATTTTAAAAGTAGCTATTTTTAGATTAATCAGATTAAATTATATAGGGTAAATAGGAAAAGACCAGAAGCAAGGAGAACAATCAATCAGTTTAGGTGTTAAAAAAAAAGATAGGGAAAGTGTATTAGTCAGTTTTTTCACTGCTGTGACTAAATGATCCGACCAGAACAATTACAGAGGAGGAAAGTTTTATTTGAGGGCTCATGGTTCCAGAGGTCTTAGTCCATAGAAGGCCTACTCCATTCCTCCAGGCTCAGGGTGAGGCTGAACATCATGGCAGGAGAGGGTTGGTAGAGGGAAGCAGCTCACATCACGGTGATCAGAAAGTAGAGAGACTCCACTCTCCAGATACAAAATATATACCCAAGAACTACGCCCATATTCCAATCTCCTCCAGCCTCACCCTACCACTTCAATTAATTCCCTGATTGGGTTAAGACTTTTACATTTCTCCTCTGAACCTTCCTGTATTATTTCACATGTGAGCTTTTGGGGGGGGACACCTCATATCCAAACCATAACAGGAAAGTGACAAGATTAGGCAGAAAAGACAGATGCAAATAACAAAACAGGACTGGGAGCATAGCTGAGTGGTACAAAGCTTGCCTAGCAAGTCAAACACCCTAGACTGATTTCTAGCACCATCCAAACAAAAAAATAAAACCATACACAAATATGCCACAAAGAATGCTGCATATATATGCATGTGTATGGTTATAAAATACTAATTAAAATAACAATAATAGAAGGGTGATCAGTATAGCAGAGCAAGCAAATTAGTGAAGAGAGAGGGAAGGTTCTAGGGAAGGAGATTGATCAAATTATATTATGTGCACTTTAAATTTGGCACAATTATTCCCACTAATTACAATGCACCAATTTAAAGAAATGCTAGCAGAACATGGTGATTAATTGTTCTTAGGTGTCGATCAAAAAGAAATAACTAAAGATAACTTCAGGATCAAGCCTGAGTAACCAAAATCTAAAGTAATCAAATTGAAATCCATCTAGGAAAATAAGTATTATTTCCCATTCTTCTTGAAATAGTCTGTCGTCTCAGTTTATTTCCTTAAATTCCAGTGAAATGTGCATCTTCAGAATTTTCCTGTATCATAAGAAAAAAATGCTTTCATAAGGAGAAAAATATTATTCCACCACCAGAGAAAGAAATGAGCAATTATGTTCATCATTTTCACAACAACTCAGGATGGTGGAAATGACCAGAAGGACCTATAGCAAAATTCAGAGCACCAGGTAAGTTCTTATGCTCACTTCAAATCAAATGCTACCCTGAAGGAATCCATGCTGAATACAGTAAGATTTTCAGATCTTTAAAGAGAAGGCAGAATACAAATTTTAAATACATTGTTTAACATAGACTTCCTTTTTCAATGGTCCACCTGAAAACCAGAAATTTGACTTTTAGTTTTAGCTACAATATTTGTTCCTTCTGTTCTTTAAAAAACTTAAGAATAATGAAATTAAACCTAAAGAGATAGAGACTGGCAGACAACTTTAGGGGAGTTATGATGTCTATTTAAGAAAGTGTAGCAAAGCAATTGACTTCTGACATTTAAATATACACAACTTTATACATTTACTTGATAAGAATAGGACAATAATCTCCAGTGAATATTTCTTGTTTAGTGTAATCTCTAGGGCTAGAGCTGGTGAGTTTACAACTAAGTAGTTTTATGGGAATGACTGCATTTGTGATGAATCCATATGTTTCCTTGTTTTTTGGTGGTGTCAGTTGGTAAAGACACAGCCATGAAGAAAACAGATCAAAGGCCCTGACCTCATGAAGAGGACATTCTTGTCCCGTAGTGCTTATATAGTAGTGAAAGCAATAATAATCTCCAGTGATCTGTTTGGAACTGATTAGTTTAAGAAGAAGCTGACATTTCTTAAGTTATGCCTAGACATAATTTTCTTCCCAAAAGAAAATTTGAAATGTATAACTCTCTGGGTGTCTTATTTTGGGCTAGCATTTCATATGCATTATTTAAAGGCTATCCTTACATTACAACAATCTTAGAAGTTAGTCATTACTATTCCTAAATTACACATGAGTAAATAAAGAATCACAAAGATTAAGCAATTTGCCTTGGATTATTTTGATATTAAGTGGTAGAATCAAATTCCTAAGTTCCATATATGTTTATTTATTGAATTATTTACCATTTTGGATTCACTTAAGATTAATTTCTAGAAGAATTTCCACTATAACTTGTGGATTTTTCATTATTTATTCCTTTATTTGTGTATTATTTTATAAAATAAGCTTAAAACCAATTTCTGTACTGGGTTCTAAAAATATAAAAATTAATAAAACTTATTTTCTGCCCTTGCCAAACTTGGAATCTAATACAAAGAGAGGAAAAAGGTGTGTGTGTGTGTGTGTAAAATGTTCTAAGTACTAAAATAGAATTATGTGCAGATAATACTCTAATCACATTGGAGATAAACATTAATTCTTATTGGGAGGTCAGACTTCACAGAGGAAGTGATGCTTATGTTGCGTCTAAAATATTTGGTAGAAAAAATAAAAGAAGAAAAACTTAAAGGACAAAAGAAAATGATAGGATAAATTACATTAGAAAATGAGCACCATTTGGTAGATATTGCATATGAGTAGGGCCTAGGTCATGAAAGATATTCTTTTGCATCATGCTAAATATTTGGGCTTTTAGTCAGTGGTCTTTAAAATGTTTTCAGTAGAGGAGTAATACACCATGAATTGTGATTTTAAGTTATCATTCTGTGGCAATGTGATGAATGAATACTCAAATTGAAGACAGAGAGCTCTATCAGTTAGGAGAGTATTTTTTTTCAAGGTAAATAATACTTTAATGCAATCTTTCAAAAATGAAAATTAATGCAAAATCCATGATGAACACAATTACAAAATTTTAAATAAAGACAGGGTGTTTTTTTTTTCATAGCTTATAACCTTGAGGTTTTTTTGCACAAGGGAACAGTCCTTTTAGATAGTCCAGGGTTCCCAAACCTGTGGGACCATTGCATCTCTGCATCCCTGACAGGTCAAGTGAATGAGGGCATTAATGGCGTACAAACAAATAGGACAACGCGGGCCTGTAGATATAGTTGTGTGATTTGATTGTAGAGCTTCCATTAAGGTTTTCCATTTGGTTAAAAGATGGGTGGATGTTCTTATAAGTATACATATGGATGTATATTGTTCTTTTTCTGCAGCTTATGATATAGCTTAGCCAACACTACAGGTTTGGAATATGAAACTGATGGTCTTATTTTGGTGAAATTTTCTAAGGGGATTATTACAGTGATTAAGTAAAGTGGAAGGAGAAAAGCTTGAAGAGTAGAGGGGAAGAAGGACAGCTATTTCCCCTCCTGTAGCAGCCTTTGACCAAGGAGAGTATTTTGATGATAGGAATAATTGAATAGTGCCTAAACTAAACCAGTACATGCAGAGTTAAGGAAGGGAGAATAGATACGAGATATGAGTGAGGTAGCATTGCCAGCTTCTAGTAACCAGCCATATTGTAGAATTGATAGTAAATGAAAAGCTGAGGAAAACTCCAGGTTCTGAGTTCAGTATAAAATATTTCAGCAGTAATCCATGTATACAAAGAATGCAGGAGAAAGACCAGTTCTACAGGGAAAGTTACAGTTTTAGATGGGTTGATTTTAGGAAATCTATCAGATACCCAACTAGCAGATACCCATTGATTAGGCTGTTAGAATATAGGTGTGAAGCTCAGAAGAAAAGTACTCTAAATCCTTGCCCAGACTGCTCTTAACCTGATGTTTCTGAAATGGGGTCAAGATGATTTTAATCTTAGCTTCACTGCCTGCTTGTAGAAAAGTAAGTTTCTAAATTTTCCAGAAATCTAATCAGTTCACTTTCCTCTCACTGATGATAGGTTTGGTCTAGTTGATTTGAAGAAGCAATTGTGGTCAATATACCAATTCGAAAATACAATTAGAGTTCATCTCAGCTCTCCATTCATTTTCAATATGACTTTAGTTCACTAGTTTAACTTGCTTGTGTTTCAGCATCCCCAGCTGCAAAATGCAAATCCTAGAGTACAAGCTAACATACCAAGCTAAGGAAAAGGAAACCAATATAAACTTTACTAAAGTGCTCAGTAAATAGAAAATCTTATATAAATGCTAACACAAATATATTCTTCCATTTTCTCACGCTGTCAATAATAGCTTAGAAAGGAAATAGGTAACAAGCATAAAGTATTTAGCTGCAAAGTGAAAGGAAAAAATGGGATAAAATACACACACGACTCCCTCTAACGTATTATCTATTTATTATCTGGCACTTTTGACCAGTGGCTAATATAATGAATATGAATTGCCATGAGTTACCGTGATTGAACTGTGAAATTATTAGCCCCTATTCTGTCTTAGGGAAAACTACAGTCCTGCCTGTGACTGCTATTTACTGCATGTAGAAACCAGACTCAGTATGGTGTGTTTTCGGAAATGTATCTAACTTGTTCATTGAGCTAAGGCTTCATGTGCAAGTGAAATTTTTAGCTGGAAACAGCTGCTCAACAAGGTATAAATCAGAGAATTCCTGGCCAGAGAAGAAGCCAAACTGGAGACATCTGTGTGCACAGCCTATGCTGAAGGCCAAAGCCTAATGGAAGAAATTGTGTAAAAGGGAACTTTCCTAGATATTATTCTTGACATACACATTTCCTCTTTCTCTCCACTGCTCTCCTTGCTACCTTCCTTGACTTCCTCTGGTGGAGATTAAGGATGTGGAAAAAATAGATGAGCTAAGGAGTCAGCAGAGGTGATTCAGGGTCAGATGTGTCGTTTCTAGATAGACCTCTCATGTCCTTCTTAGTCTAGAATTCTTTGAAACTTTTGCCTACACCAAATTAAATAAAGAACTCTTCCAAGGAATTTATTTGTTGAAATATGTATTAAATATCTGTGTTTCAGACACTGTGCTGGTTTCTGGGGTTTAAAAGAACATTAGAAGTTCATATGGGAATTCACAATAAAATACAAATGATAAGAAAAGCAATGAAGTTTTGTTGAGGATTCTGCATTCCCAGTTGTGTACTATGTGTTTATATATGTGTATATGTGCGTGTGCATATGTATATGTTTATATACACATACATGTATCCTTGGGCTGCCATAACAAATTGCCTTGGAGTTGGTGGCATACAACAGAAAGGGAATCTGGAAATTTCTCACACCTCTGGAGGTCTGAAGTTCAATATGAACATACTGGCACAGTAGGTTCCTTTTGGTGGTTCTGAAAGAGTCAGTATCATGCCTCTCTCCTAGCACCTAGGGGTTACCCATCAATTTTTGGTGTTCCTTAACTGGTAGGTGCATCACTCCAAACTCTACCTCTATCTTCACTTCCTCTTCTCTGCTATGTACTCTATATGTCCTTTTCTGTCTTTGAAAAGAAACTCCTATTGAATTTAAGGCCTACCCTAATCCTCTATATATCATCTTGATCCTTACCTTAATTACATCTTCAAAGATTCTATTTCCAAATAAGGTAACATTCTGGGATGGGCATATAGCTCAGTGGTAGAGTGCTTGCCTAGCATGCGTAGGACCCTGGGTTCAAGTCCCAGGCCTATACACACACACACACAAAGAAAAAAAATCAACAAAAAACAAAAAAGGTTACATTCTGGGATACTAGGTGGGTATGAATTTGGGAGAAAACTAACCAGTTCACTATAAAGTAGATTGAAGACCATTATGTGTGAAGAAATTAAGAATTATCTTTGAGGATCATGCAGGATAAATGACTTTTGTATTATCAGTTTGTGTATGCTGCAGAAAAAGTCACCCCAAAACTAAGCGACTTAACCCAGAAAATACTGAATACTTTTCACAATACTATGATCATCTGTGTAGTTCTTCAGGATTGGCCTGGCTGGGACTTGACAGCATGGTACACACCCTCACTGACATGAATGACAGTTACCACAGTGTCACCTGGGCTAACAGGATGACTCTCTCACCAGGCTAGCCCAGGTTTCCGCATATTGTGATGGCCATAAGTTTCTCTATAACAGCCTGAAAACACCCCCAATGTATGAATGCTTAACAAAACATGACTTTTCTCATATTTACTCATGTCCTTTACTCTAATTAAATGTCAGAGTGGGAACTTGGTTCCAAGAATGCTTAATCCCCCAAAGTACTCTCACCCAGTGAGTTCATGGTATAATCTTAGGGGGAAGAGCTTATTTAATTAGCATTTCCTAATAATGCTGTATATAGTACATTGGAATGGAAAGATTGTGCACCCAGGACTGCTTCCTCATGTATATTGTAGAACCCCAGGAACTACATAATTCCCCTGAAAGAGTTGTAAAGATGAGCTAAGCTACAATTCACCTTTGTATTTATGGGAAAGTTATGACTAAAATACCCCAGATTTGATAAAAGAGATGTATAGGGATTTTAAGAAATAAAGCATAGAGCCTTAGGATATATACCACAACTACCATTTTTCACTAGATACCAAAACTAAAATCTCTATAAGGCTTGCTTTCTATCAAAGTTACATTCAGAATTCTGACATTAAATGAATAATAAAAATAATTTTAAAATCCATTGAACAGGGATTGACAGAAGTACTTTACACATACTACCTCATTCAATTTTGTATTAAGAGGTGGATCATTTTACAGATGATGAGACAGAGGCAAAGAGAGTTTAAAGTATCTCCAACTGTGTATTCTGTCTCTGCCATATTGAGTTTTAGAAATAACAAGGACATTCTTTTTCCCCCTATAAATTTTTTCTAGACCTAATGTTCTAGCACGTGAAGTAAAAGAAAGAAAAATGAGATGAATCCGGTTTGAGCTCAGGCACTGCCATCTATTAGGTATGTTAGATGAATTGTGTTTTCATATGTGAAATGAAGATTGGACAAAATCTTTGTTGTTTCCTTTACCACATTCCAAATAGCCCTGTTAGCACACTAAAATTTTTAAACTCAAAAAAAAAAAAAGAAAAGAAAAACAGTTCCCTATCTCACCTAATGCTCTAATAACTTATTATAGAAAAAGATTAAAAATACTTTTTTCTGCTGTTCCCACCCACTAAACCTTTTCCAAAGAAATGCAGAAGGAATAAAAATATATTTCATCTTGATGTCCGATATTTCTTTGGAATAGACACTTTTTCACAAAGGTTACACAATTTTTCATAGAGGATAGCCCAGTGTAAGCATTTTTTCCTATGATCTTTTTCAACAAGGTTGGCTAAAAACTGATAGCTCTTTCACTTTACATCTGTTGACATGCAAAAACAAATACATGAAATACTGTATTTGTTTTGTTGGCCATTTTAATACTTTTCTTTGGAGGAGATTTTTATTCAGCTTGTATATCTGAATAAATTCTTGCTACTGAGATTCTATTCTGCAGAAAACCAGATGGCTAAAACACTGAAATGACACCTGCAGAAGGAATTAAATAAAGAAGGAATATTCCCTAAATTTTGCCTTCTTGTGGCTGCCAGCTGTGTGCATAGTAACATGCAAAACAAGTATAATCTACAATGCTGGTTCCTTAAAGATACCATGGGAAGTTGTTAGCACAGTGCCCAGAGACTCATCAAATATTAAATCAGAAAGAATGGATGCAGACAACCATATTTGGTCACCACTTGCAGCATTTGCAGTGCTGGGGAATTAGACTAGGACTCTGTCATCTGTGGGCTTGTTTGAAGTACAAGTGCTGCCATTGACCTATAATGATTTAACATTCCTCTTGGGAAGAACAGAGTGCAGACACATATGGGTTGAATTTGTACAGAAAAATAAAGGAACAGAAATAAAATATGGAGCTTGCTATTTGAGCACTTTTAAGGTCAAGTGCTATGACTCTAGGTGGCCTTATTAAATGAACAGATTCAAGGGAAGATAAATGTTTTCTTGGCTCATGGCTCTATACTGTAGATCATCAGATTTTGTATAGGCCTTTCATATTGATATGATTATTTGTGAGTTATTTATCTGTATCTTTCACATTAAATTATACATCCATATTTCTTCGAGAGTTACATGTGCTAGCTTGTTATCATTTGTCAATTTACTAATAGAGTTAACTAGCATCTGAATTACTTAATTTCAAATAATTAAGATGATAAAATATAGAGCCCTGAATCACTTTATACCAGATCTCAAAGGAGAAAATATCAGCTACTTAAAAAATAACAAAAACTTGAAATAAATATATTTAGTTACAGAAGTCTTTTAAAAAAAATAGGAGTGAAACCAGTCATATGGCAGACTCAGAAACCTTAGATCCTCTTTCATCCACAAACAAAGGGATTCAGCATTAATTCCTAAATAAATTGCCTTTGTGAGAAAGCAGAAATTAGGTGAAAGTCTGCTGCTTCCTGGGAGAATAAAACACAGACTCACTTAAGCCAGCAGGGAGATGTGCAGAAGATCCCGATGCCATGTCATCAGGAAGAGACTCACAGTTCCCATCTTCACCCAGGGTGGCAAAGGGGTTGGTCCATGCATACGTCATTCCAATTTTTCCAGGAGAGAAGGACTTCCCAGAAAAATTATTTCTCTCTAGCTATTCTCGGAGCTCTGACAAGTCCAGGCAGTCTAGCCACCCAAGAGAGAACACAGGCAGCAGCTTGGACTGGTAGAAATCACTAATCATTCCTTCTACCCAGCAAAGAGCAGTTCCACAGATGGAACAGACAAAAATCCCAGCTCTCAGCTTTCCCCCCTGGAGAGTAATAGTTGTTCCATGTGCCCAGCACCCAACTTCTCTGAGGATGTCCAAAGACCTCCAGTGTTGAAGTTTTCAATGGTGAATCATAGTTTAGCCACTCAGGGGAAAGATTATTTCTCATACTGGTAACAACCATAGCTTTTTTCTTGCTGTGGTTCAGCACAAAGCTTCTCTTTGGGGAGGGATAGAGTTCGAGTGTCCCCTAGAACATCTGGAAGGACTGACTGGTGGCAATCTTCTATATGAGGCCAGTGCTTGAAAACTAAGAGGAGATATGCAGGTACCAACAGAGAGTTAAGGAACATAAATAGGCAAGAATATTCCTAATAAAGGAACAGGATAAATATTCAGGAACTAACCTAATGAAATGGACTTATAATTTATTTGACATCAATTCAAAATAATTATCATGAAAATGCTAATTGAAGTCTACAGAATAACACATAAAAATGAAAATTCTGATGAAGACATAAAAGTATTAAAGAGTGCCAAACACAAATCATGAAGCTCCCCCCCAAAAAAAAATTGAATAGAAAAATTCATTAGAGATTCAACAGCAGGCTAGGTTGAATAGATGGAAAGATCAGTGATAGGACATGGAAAATAGTACAGATAGAGGACCAAATATTAAAAAGAATGAAAACGACTGAAGAAAGCTTAAAGGAATTATGGAACATCATTGTGAAGACCAATATAGACATTATAGAGGTTTCAGAAGAAAGAATGAGGGGAAAGGACCAGAAAATCTGCTCAAAGAAGGAATGGTTGAAAACTTCCCAAATCTGGGGAAAGAATTGAACAGCTAGATCAAAGAATACCAAACACATCAAATAAGATCTTGAAAGAAATTCACACTAATACAGTTATAATCAAATCATAAAATACAAGACAGAGAATTTTGAAAACAGCAAGAGAAAAGAGACTGCTTACCTGCAAAGGAACTCCCAGGATACTATCAGCTAATTACTCAGTAGATATTTTGCAGGCCAGGAGTGGTATTATACATTCCAATCCTGAAAGAAAAAAAAAAAGTACACCAGGAACTCAAAAATACTGTGCCCTTCTCCTGAAAACTGAAAGAAAGATACAAACTCTTCCAGACAAACAAATGCTAAAGGAATTCCTCACCACATGAGCTGCCTCCCAAGAAATACCAAGGGCATTCATTCCTCAGTTAAAATGAAAAGATGCTGTATGAGTGGGCTTTTCCTCACTGCAACCAAAATACTTGACAAGAACAATTTAGAGGAAGAAAGATAACATATTTTTCCTCTAACAAAAGCATTGACTTATTTCTCCAACGTCTACTTCTAATCTACATCCATATGCACACATATCTTTACATGGACTATAATGATAGTAAATCTCCTATTTTATGCCTTTTTCTGTCACACCATAAGCATTTTCAATATGGAAAAAAAATCCTTTGTAATTATTATTCAGAGTGTAAATGGAACAATTGGGAAGTGACCTTCCGGAGCCACAGTGGTGGGTGTGGGAAGTGATAACCCAAACCAGACAGCTCAGGATCTTGTTTCAACACCAACACAATAGACCATGTTTCCTAGAAGCAGCTGTCCATCACAGAAGAACCTGCTATAGTCTGGATGACCATAAATGGAAATGAGGCATCAGGAATGACTGAGCCTATACAGAACATGATAGTGTGGCACTGGAATAAAATGAAGGAATGTGAGCAAGACAGTTCCTGAAGAGATCCACCACCTTTACATCAGGATGCTCACACTGGAAAGAGCCTGTGTGAAGTCAAATAAGTAATTACTAGGAAGAATCCTATGATAGTTAATATTCACCTCATGTACATGAGGAATTCAGTCCCAGGTTGGTCAGCTCTATTCCTGTAGGCCTAAAGTGAGACAGAACATCATGGTGACAGGGTTTGGCAGTGGAAATCTGTTCAGTTCATGGCATTTGTAAAGGATAGAAAGAGAGGAGAAGATTCTGGGGAGAAGATAATTCCTTGCGGGGCATACACCCAATGACCTGCTTCCTCCAATAAGGTCCCACTTCCTAGAAGTCCATTTAGGCACCAATGGATTAACCCACAGATGAAGTCAGAGCTCTCATTATTTAATCCCTTCTCAGAAGTCTCACTTCTGAGCACATGAGACCTTGAAGGACAATCCAGAAATAAACCATAACACTCTGCTCCTAGTCCCAGAAGTTTCATATGCATCTCACATTCATTCAGTCCATCTCCAAGAGTCCCCACAGTCTTAACAGTTCCAGTATTGCTCCAAAGTCCAAAAACAGAGTCTCCTCTGAGACTCAAGGAAAACTCTTAGCTGTAATCCCCTATAATTTTTTAAAAGATACATGCTACTAGCTAATAATGGTACAGAATAGAGATTCCCATTCAGAAATGGAGGAATAGGAGCATAGAAAGAGAATAAGACAAAAGGAAGACTAAGATCCACCTGGACCAACATTAGGTCCTGTAACTCCACATATGGCTACCTGGTAGTAAAATGTGTGCTTCAAAGTACTTGGATATTCCTGTCCCTTTGACCTTGTTCGTTGCTGCCAATGTGGTGTCTCTCTTGGTCTATAGCTTTCCTTGGGAGATGGTCCATATTCTTGGCATCTCATAATTCCTGGGATCTCCATTGAAATTTCACTCTCATTGCTTAATAAATTGCCTTCTCAGGGGCTGCCTGCTGGTATTATGACCCTGCTATAAGTTACCTGGCCTCCCAGGTCGTTCTTTGAAATCTTGTAGGAAGCCTCCATGACCTGCTAATTTCGGCATTCTGTATTCCTGAATACATGGCATGACAGAGATGATGCCAAGGTCTGCTGGCAGCTTGAGCAGTATCTGGGTCTCCTTAGGCCACAGTTGCAGTGGTCTCTGAGAGCCTGGGCATCTGAGCTTGGTGAAACAAGTTCTGGGGAAACAGATTTCTAGGTGGTCCAATGCAAGCAGAGGGTACTAGGGCTTTCTTCTCAAAGCAACATCTTTCAAAATAGTTTTCACTTTTACAACCTTTAGCCCATCATGTGTGGGTGTGATACCCAAGATTCCCTCGAAGCATCTTTCCTATTGTTTCTGTACAAATATTGGTTTCTCTTCAATGACACTAATCTCAGCAACCACAATTTCCTTGACTCCAATTATATGTGCACATTGGCAGCAAATTGCAACTTTTAAAAAAATCTTTCCCCTCTACTTTTTGCTCCTGATTATCACAGTAAATCTGGATAAAAGATGCCAGTAATACCCATGCCTTTGCCTGAATAGTGTACTGCCTTGAAATTTTCTATGCCGTTAGTCTGTCACATTTAAATTCAGCATCACAGAAAGTCACAGGGCATGGACAAAATGCAGACAAATTCTTGACCAGAATGTAACATGAATGACTATTATTCCAATTCCCAGTAGAATCCTCATATTTCTTTTAAATCTCATGAGCACAACCTTTATGGGCCACGTTCCTATCCCCAACATGGTCTTTACCAGAATTGACCATCAGCTCTGCCTGACATTAAAAGGCTTCTCTAGTAGACTCTCCAAACTTTCCAAACTCCTCTTACAAACCAGTTCCAAGTGCTCCTGAACCACAGAGTCTGGTATAATCACAGAAACAACCCATTCCTGGTGCCAATTTCTGTTTTAGTCAGCTTTTTGTTGCTCTGACCAAAATATCTGACAAGATCAATTTAGGGGAGGAAAGATTGATTTTGTTTCGTGACATTAGAGGATTTAGTTCATAGCTAACCCACTCTACTCCTTGGGCCTGAAGTGAGACAGAACATCCTTACAAAAAGATGTGGCAGAGGAAAGCTGCTCAGCTCGTGGAAGTAGATAAACAGAGAAAAATAAAGAAAGGAAGGTGCTTGGGAGGAAGGTGCTGACCCTTTCAGGACATTCACTTAGGGTACATCCTCCAACTAGATCATGTCCCCTAATAGTCCATTTAGGTAACAAGGGATAAATCTACTGATGGGGTCAGAGCCCTCATGATCTAATCACTTCCCAAAAGCTCCACCTCTGAGCACAAGAAACTTTGGGAGGCATTTCAGACCCAAACCATAACAGATGATGAACAGTAACATCATGATGTAAGAAACTATGAAACTTAGTCTTAAAATATACTGATGAATACAGAGTGTTGTATTACTTTAACAATGGGTCAATCTTTAATTCTAGTTTAAAAGTAAAATATATATTAAAAATTACTTCAACCAAAAATATAGTAAAACATAAGCCATATTAATAGACTTATGACTACAACAAAATACATGTTGGGAGAGAAGTAGAGTTATGGTATTTAATTTAATTTGTTATTTTAAAAGATTATTACAGCTATATGGTATCTCATAAACATACCAGATATATGTAAAAATAATAATATCTACAGAAGATACCCAAAGTAAAAAGACAAAGAGAGGCTGATGCAGTAATTGCAAGTTCAAGACAAACCTCAGCAACTAAGTGAAGCCCTGAGTTACTTATCTAGACCCTGTCTCAAAATACAAAATAAAAAATGGTTGGAGATGTTGCTCAGTGGTTGAGCAACCCTACGTTCAATCTCTGGTACCAAACAGAAAAACACAAAAAAAGAAAATCAAACACAATCATATCAATACAAAAAAAAAAAAAAAAACAGCAAATCAAAGGAGGACCACAAAACAAGAAAACACACACAAACTGGAAGAGTAACAGAAAACAACACACACAATGGCAATATTAAATCCATCAATAATTATTTATAAGTATGTTTAAGTCCTAACTCAGAATATTTAGAGTAACTTAATGGGTTAAAAATAATTTTATATAATTATAAACTGTCTACAAGAACCTCACTTTTGGGGACTGGAGTTGTAGCTCAACAGTAGAGCACTTGTCTAGCATATGTGGGGCACTGGGTTTGATCCTCACCACCAATTTAAAATAAAGGTATTGTGTCTATCTACAACTAAAATAAATAAATAAATAAAAAGAATCTCATTTTGGTGTTTGAGGAACACACTTAGACTAAAAGCAAAGTGATAGTGAAAAGATCATCTATGAAAATTATACCAAAATAGAAGATATAACAATAATTATAAAAGAAAAAGAAGTCAGAAAACATAAATAATGAAACAGTGAATCTACTAGGAAAATGTAGCAATCATAGATACAGGCACACTTGACTACATAGCATCTAAATATATTATGCAAAGATCAGCAAAAATAAAGAAAAAAACAACAATAGCACAACAATGAGAGACTTCAATATCCTACTTGTAATGCTGGAAAGAATATCCAGATAAATGATCAATAAGGAAACAAAAGATTTGAATTGCCCTAGAACAAATGGCCTTAATAGATATGCATTTAGAATAATAGATGCACAGTTCATGTTTTTTGTTGTTTTGCGGGGTGTTGTTCATTTGTTTTTAAATAATTCATAACAATTCTACAAGGGTATAAGTGTGAAGGTAAACCTTGGGGTAGGCCAGGTTTCTGAAAAAGCAAGAATTTTCTAAGCAGTATACAAAGAGAAGGGTTGAATTTACAGAATGGGAGATGCGGTGTGTACAAGGAGAGGAAAGGACTATAGGAGGACATTGCTACATCATGTACACATTTTCATATCTATGTACCATAAATTCCTTTACATTTTTAGTTGAGATATATTTTATTTTTTAATTTATTTTTAACATATATATAAAAACAAAAATTGTTTGTATTAGTAGGATACCATTTAATACTTTAACACATTTATACATTACTTAATGTTGAAATCAGATTAAAGGTATTTATCTCACAAATAACACTGTTTGCCATTTCTTTATGATAAAGACTTTCAAAATCCTTTCTTCTAGCTTTGTGAAATATACAGAGCATTATTGTTTTCCATAGTCACCCTACTTAGCAACAATTCACCAGAACCTCTCCTAATTTAACTGTAACTTGGTATCCATTGATAGACCTTTCCTTATCCCTCCCCCAACCTTACTCCCTTTGTCCACTGGTAAATACCATTCAACTTACAACTTCCATGAGATCAAATTTGTTAGATTCCATATTGAGGAGGATCATGCAGTATTGTCTTTCTGTGACAGACTTATTTCACTACCATAAGATTGCCAGTTCCATCCATGTTATCACAAATGACAAAGAATTTCATTCTTTTTCATGTCTGAATGTTATTCTAATTTCTTATTCATTCATTTGTTAATAACATAGGTTATTTCCATTTCTTTACTATTATATTGTGTTAATCAATTTCTTATCTCTCTGACAAAATGCCTGAGGAATAAACATTTTAAAGGAGAAAAGATTTATTTCAGTTCACGGTTCCAGAAGTTTCAGTTCCCGGTCAGTTGGCTCCATTGCTTTGGGTTTGAGGTGAGGCAGAACATCATGGGAGAAAGACCTGGTGGAGTATAGCTGCTTGCCTCATGACAGCTGTTAAGAGAGAGAGAGATAAAGCAGCTGGAGGCAAGAAACACCCTTCTTGGATATGCCCCTGGTGACCTACTTCCTCCATCTAGGCTCCACCTCTTATAATTTCCCTCACCTCCCAGTAATGCCTTCAGCTATAAACCCATCAAAGGATGAATCCATTGATAAGGTCAGAGTCATCATGTTCCAATCTGATCTTCAGAGGTCCACCTCTGGACATTACACATCGGGGGACCAAGCTTTCAATACATTAGCCTTTGGGGAACATTCCAGATCCAAACCATAACAGCTAACATGAATAGTGCTGTAATTAATATGGGAATACAGATGTCTCATCAACATACTGATTTCATTTTCTTCAGTTATATACACAGGCATGGGATTGCTGGATCCTATGTTAGTTCTGTCTTCAATTTTCTGAGGAATCTCCATAGTGTTTTCCGTAATGTCTCCACTAATTTACACTCCCACCAAGAGGATGCAAGTGTTCCCTTTTGTCCACATCTTTGCCAGCACTTGTTATATTTAGTCTTTGTTATAACCATTTCATTGGGTTGAGGTGATATCTCATTGTGGTTTTGATTCACATTTCTCAATAAAATTTGGCCTTTTCAGGTTATCCCATATTTCTTAGAAGTTCTGTTCATGGTCTCTTAACATCTTTTTTCCATGGTCAACTTTATTTTCAAATTTATATATTTTGTCTTCAATGCCTAAAACTCTGTCTTCCAAGTGGTTGTGTCTGTTGGTGAGGCTTTCCATTGAAGTTTTAATTTGCTTTATTGATTCCTTCATTTTGAGGATTTCTGCTTGAATTTTTTTCAGAATCTCTATCTCTTTTTTGAAGTGATCTTTCACTTCCTATATTTTCTCTCTGCTATCACTTCTTATATTGTCCTTTACCTTGCTAATTGTACATTCTAAACTCTTTGACATTTCTTCTACTATGGTGGTAATGGATTCTGTTATTAAAGTATCCTTGTTTGGGGTGATTTATTCCCTTGTTTTTTTATGTTGTTTGTGTGTCTACCCATCTAACAGTATGGATGTGAGACAGTAAAGTTTCTACCCTGTAGACTTACAATGTCCCTGAAGGTTTCCAATATCTCACCACTTAGGGGAGTACAAACAATAACAATAACCAATGCAAACAGTATCCAGTATTAAACCAAATATTTCCTGCTATGACGTCTACAATGTTGTCATAATAAACAGAAATGACATGATCTGTTATTGCCTACAATAAAAACAATGTTTGCAAAGTGGTTTACAATTTTGCCTGGTGGATAAGGAGAGAACAGAAGTGATGTAGAATGTGATTATTATAAGAGAGGAGGAGAGACGACAGAAGTGAAAAAAAGGAAGAGTGAAAGAACAATAGAGATTGGTTGTTATCAGAAGAAAATAGAGGAAGAGATTCCAGTGAAACAGGTGAGAGAAAAAACATATATAAGGTAAAAATTTTAAAAATAAAAAACAAAAATACTAAACTGAAATACAAAAATGCTAGAAATGAGAAAATTTTTAAAAAATGTATGAATATTTATAAATATCCATGAACCATCAAGGTCACAATTATGCAGAGAAAAGAAAAAAGAAAAAAAAAGATAAGAAGATCTCAATGAAAAATTAAAGAATTTTTTCCATTGAAGTTCAAAAAATTCTCAGCTTCCCTCAGCAGTCAGGTGGAAATGCCTGGAGTAGGATGCTTGCTCCGCCCTCAGGATTGGGTCATTAGGGTGAGAGAGGTAATCCCATAGGCAGAACTCCTGGAATGGGGAGTTAGACAGGTAGGCTCCAGGCTCTTCAGTGGATGCCAATTGGTCTGGAGATTCTAAATCAGCACACCTCCAAGGTCCAGCAATTACCCATCCATGCTGGAAGACTACATCCCAGGATCTCCCCTGAGTTCCACTCATATGGTAGACAAGCCAATTCTTAGTCCAGTACATTAACCCAAGTTTCCGGTCTTGGGTTCTGTCTCCAATCTCATCTCTCCCACCTCTGCCTTTTCAAATTCCTGACCAGGGGCATCTCTCCCAGGTGGTCCTGCAAGCAGCTGTGTTAGAGGGGGAGGGGACAAGCCGAGTGGGTTTCCTGTGACCAGTTGTTCCCTGTGTAAACCTCTCTCCATGTGTGATTTTATCCTGGTCACTTAGGCACACTCTATTTCTTACAGTGTGAGTTTGCCAGATCTGTTCCTCAGCTGCCATTCCCCACTCTGTGACTCCAAAATGTTTCCTTCTTCTGTTCTCCTCACACCTCCAGGAAAGATGCAACTTCTTTCCCAAACAAGGCTATTGTGTAGCACTCAGTTTAGTCTGGCAGTGTCTTTGATCTCTAAATTCTACTTACCCAGACATGCCTCGATTCTACCAAAAATACAGATTCCTTTCATTCCCTTTTCCCTCCACTATGCTCACAGAGGGACCACTCTAGCTATGTGCCTCTGATTGCAACAGCAGCTGTGGTACTGGAGTTTTCCCTATTTTATTATATCCAACCTCCTGAGTACCCAATCTGCTGTGAGAGTACAGTATTACATTTTTTTAAAATTCCTACCCCTTTTTCTTTCATTCACCCACTTTGCTGAGGAGATGCCTGTCTGCTTTCTTGGTTTCATTCCATGGAGCAGCCAGGAAAGTGACTTGCTCTAGTCTGCCATCTTACTACTGAATTCATTTATTAGTTCTAACAGTTTTGAGTTGGAGTTTTGGGAATGTTCTGTATAAGAGACCATGTCATCTGCGCACCGACAATTTGGCTTACACTTTTCCAATTTGGTTTTCTTTTTTATTATTTCTGGCTTTTTAAAAATTATGTCCTTGTTTTTGTTTGTTTTCTTTTGTTTTTTGCCTGATACTCTGGCTAGGACTTCTAGAACTACGTTGCATGAAAGGAATAAAAGTGGACATCCTTGACTTGTTCCAATTATTAGAGAAATAATTCAGCTTTTGTATATTCAGTATAATGTTAGTTTTTGTCTTATTATAAGTGCCTTTATTATGTTGAGATACCATCATGAATTTCTTTACCCCTATTATAAGGCAAACTGTCCTTATGGGGATAAAAACCCTCACAAAAGTGGGTAAAAATAACTACTAAAACCATCCATGGGTGATCATTTAAAAACTCATTTGATCATTTTATGAGAACAAATTCCTAAAAGAGAAATTTCTGAATTGAAGCACATTCATTTATTTAAGGGTTTAAAATATTTCTAAATTGTTCTCAAAAATGAGCACTGCCAGTATTAAAGTATAAAAATAGCAAGTATTAAACACACTAATCAAATGGGCTTTTTTCCTCCTTTTAATAGTCTATCATTGTTTAGTTTTGATTTTTTATTTTAATAGTCATTTATTTTGGTAAACTGAATTCATCTTTAAGAGTTTCAAGTAATTACTTGACAAGTTGGTTATATTTTTACCTCCTCTGTTATTGGGATTTTTAGCCAGTTTTCATTATTAATGGTCTGCAAATCTGCTTTTTTAAATTTTAATTGGTTTTGTCAGATAATGATTTATCTGTCCCACCCCCCAAAAAATGATGCTAATTTTTGATCACATATTTCATGACTTTATTTTCTACTTCATTAATTTATATCTTTTGCTAGAATTCCCTCTTCCTGTTTTATTGGGTTTTTACTGTTAATGCAAGGAGTTTTCCCAACCATTCTTTCTAAGTAGTATGTAACTGTAGTTTTGGTTTTCACTTTTCTGCCAAGTTAATTTAAAAAGGAAAAAAAGCATTGTTTATTTAAATTTATTTTTCAAATTTATTTTTATTGTAAACAAATGGGATACATGTTGTTTCTCTGTTTGTACATGGAGTAAAGGCATACCATTTGTGTAATCATAAATTTACATAGGGTAATGCTGTTTGATTCATTCTGTTATTTTTTACCTTCCCCCCACCCCTCCCACCCCTCTTTTCCCTCTGTATAGTCCCTCCTTCCTCCATTCTTGCCCCCTCCCACCCCCATTATGTGTCATCAACCGCTTATCAGCGAGATCATTCTTCCTTTGGTTTTTTGAGATTGGCTTATCTCACTTGGCATGATATTCTCCAATTTCATCCATTTGCCTGCAAATGCCATAATTTTATTATTCTTTATGGCTGAGTAATATTCCATTGTATAAATATACCACAGTTTCTTTATCCATTCATCAATTGAAGGGCATCTAGGTTGGTTCCACAATCTGGCTATTGTGAATTGAGCAGCTATGAACATTGAAGTGGCTGCATCTCTGTAGTATGCTGATTTTAAGTCCTTTGGGTATAGGCCAAGGGTGGAATAGCTGAGTCAAATGGTGGCTCCATTCCAAGCTTTCTGAGAAATATCCACACTGCTTTCCAGAGTGGCTGCACTAATTTGCAGCCCCACCAGCAATGTATGAGTGTACCTTTTTCCCCACATCCTCACCAACACTTATTGTTGCTTGTATTCTTGATAATCGCCATTCTAATTGGGGTGAGATGGAATCTTAGTGTAGTTTTGATTTGCATTTCTCTTATTACTAGAGAAGTTGAGCATTTTTTTATATATCTGTTGACTGATTGTAGATCTTCTTCTGTGAAGTGTGTGTTTATTTCCTTCAGATAGAGCACTAATCTCCAGAATCTATAAAGAACTCAAAAAACTCTACACCAAGAATACAAATAATCCAATCAACAAATGGGCTGTTTAAAATTTCTGTATGGCTTATTGCTATACAGAAATAATTTTAATCATTTTTCATCATTTTAATCAAAGAGTTTCCAGGTTGGTACTATTTTCAGGGTTTTCTGTATAGCTTAATTTATGATCATGTTTATAAATATCCCATAGAAATTATAAAGTCTCTATATTGTGTATAAACATTTTTATATTTAGTAAATTTAACTACATGATTCAGTATCTTTATTTCCATGTTTCATTTTGACCGTTTAATTAGTCAGAAATAGAAGCTATATTAAATTTCCAATTATAGTTATGCTTCTACTAATTTTATCATGGTTGTAATTGTGCTTTCTATATTGAACGTGTTATTTTCATCTAAAGGCATATACTCATATATTTTATATAAATTACATTAGTGGTCAGTGCATCTAATTGTTTTATTTAACACTCTTTGCCTAAGACCTAAACAAGAGCAGCAATGTTCCTTTTGTTTGCAGGTATCTGCCATGTCCTTGCCTATTCATTTCTAACCTTGCTTGAGTTTTTAAAACTAATCCAAATATCCTTAGCCCATGCATATCTATTGAGGGAAAAAAAAATCACAGTATCAGTTACTTTCATGTTGCGTGTTTTTATGCTGTTTCTTGCTTTCATTTTTCTATCATTTTTTTTGTAGTGCTCATTTCCTTGTACTGTTTTCTTTATTGATGTGAAATGTACATCTCTTGCTACAAATCTGGTAGTTCAAAACATTTTCAAGTATGTGTCGGGGTACCCGGGACCCCTAGCCCAAGGCTAAGCAGGATGGCAGCTGGCAGTTTGCCTGCGTACGGTCCATGGCGCATACTGATGACGAGGTAAGCAGGAGTCGCGCTGACGCCATATGAGGAAGTACTTAGCTGTTGGCTCCTGTTGCTCGTGTGCAGTGCGTGATCTGCTCGTGCCCCATACACTTACACATTAGGATCATGTATGTAGCTCGTGCCTTGTCTGTATAGCTTTCTGATTGGCTGCCTTACCATATATATTCTTTGTGTGCTCCCCTGAGCGGGAAGAAGAGAACAATAAAGAATCTTGGAAAGCTCCATGTTGTCGGGGAGTTCTTTCCTGCGGGCAGGGGAATCCCCGATAGTATGTATAATATCCACATGTAATATTCATATACAGTCATTAAAGAGGAATATGCAAATGATTCAATGATAATTATAAGCAGCTGAATAATAAAGTAAGAAAAAATAAAATTGAATGATTCATTTCAATTTTACTAAAAATTATACAGTGAAACAATAAGATATCGTTTACCTTCCTAAATAAACAATTATAAAAACTATCAATACATTGTTAACTTTGATATAAGAACACAGGTACTCTCACACGCTGTTGGTAAGATTTTGTGTTGGTATGGGTGACTTATGATTTATCCTAAACAAATAAGACCCTTGCAATTATGTGCAAATATTTTTATGTAATCACTTTATGATAATAACCAACTGGTATACAACTGAGTAAGTTGACTCTGAGTCAGTACAGTCAGTAGTGATAGGAAAGTATGATGAGACAAATTCATGGGCATTCTACACAACCATCCTGTGTTCCTTGAGTGTCAATGACATGAGAAACAGACCCAGGAAATCACACAGATTTCAAAAGTAAAAGTACATGGCAACTAATGCGATGCATTCATTGGCAATAAAGGTCATTAATGGGGCAATTAGCAAATATGGATAAGTAGTAAGTAAGATAACAGTATAGAATCAATGTTAATTTTCCGTTTCCCATAATTGCACTATGATTATGTAAGAGGATGTATACATTTACAAAAAAAATTCCATGAAGTATGTGGGTAAAGTATATCATATCTGACATTTATTCTGAAAGAGTTCAGAGGGAAAAACAGAAGGGAGAGAGTTAGAAAAAATAAATGTAGGGAAATTTAACATTTAGGTCAACTAGCCAAAGGGCATCTGGGAATTCTTTGTATTAGTTTTCTACCAATCTAAAGCTAGGAGAAAATATGTGTCTAAAAATGAAAAGGGAAACAGGATAACTTAATTCACAAATCAGAAAGTCATTCCACTGAATGGATTTATGAGTAAATGAAACAAACATTGAACTAGGAAGTGATTCCAAAAGCCTACTTTTTTGCAAAATAATTAAGTATAGGAGCATGTAGCCCACCCATGGGAGACTGGCCTATGAGGCGCCAGCCAAGAAAATCCCCAGGCTTGAACTTTCCCCTCCTGATAGGAAATTTTGCCCTTCCTGTACAGACTTACATCTCTCAATTTTGGTTTTTCTACAATATAAATCTCAGTCTGCCAGGTATCCACCTCCAGCAATTTCAAATGCTTCATATAATGCTATGCAGAAGGCAAGGAGTTGTGTAACATGAAAACACTCATATTCTTCTCATCTGTGCAGTGAGTATGATTTTTTTTCCATCAACCAATTTTAGGTTTTGATTCCCATCATGACCATCCCTCAGTTTTGGGTATTTAAGGTTTATACTTGTCTAGCAACAGTATTCTTCCTAAAGAGATTAATTTGCAGATGGCAGAGGAAGGATATTAAGCGGAGACCAAATAACTTTGCCACCTACAGTCAACTATTCATTAGTTCCTAAACAGACAGATGTGGAAGAGTTGGCTTCCTGGGATGACCCACACACAAGTGTGAAGATCAAAGGAGGGAATTAGTATGTGGCAACCCAACAAAATACTTTGGAACAAATGGAACCTACTATTTTAAAAACATGACACTATCTATAAGGAAAACTCAGAAAATCATTATTAAGAGGAGAGAACTATTAAATTTTGACATTCCTGATGGTAGCACAGGTTTCTTTCATAGATTAGCAGTTACACAAGATATGCTGTGACCAAAAAAAAACTGACAAAAACAATTTTAAGGAGGAAATATTTAATTGGGGACTCATGGTTTCAGAGTTCACAGTCCATAGATAGTTGACTCCATTCCTTAGGACTGGAGGTGAGACGGAGCACTGTGGTGGAAGTGTGAAGTAGAGAAAAACAGCTGGGAATGTGGTACCAGGAAGCAAAGAGAGAGTGAAGATCAGCTCACAAAATATATATCCCAAAAGCACGACCCTAGGGACCCACCTCCTCCAGCTATACCCTACAGTCACCACCCAGTTAATACTTATCAGGAGATTAATGCCTGATTAGGTTAAGGCCCTCGTAACCCAATCATTTCACCTCTAAAGGTTCTTGCATTGTCTCTCAATGAACTTTTGGGAAGACTTCTAATCTAAACCATAACACTTTTATTCATCAATCTTCTGAACTTAGATACCTGGTTTAAAAAAAAAAAAAAAAACCAATGCATTGGAAGAAGAGCAAGAAGACAATGCAGCCTGGCAAGCAGAAGTTCTGAGGCAGCAGAAAATAGCAGATAGAGAAAAGAAAGCAGCAGAATAACAAAGAAAGAAAATGAAAAAGGAAGCACAGAGGCTAATGAAGAGGGAGCAAAATAAAATCCTTGTGACACTTTCATAACAAATGTTCTCCAAATGTCATGATGCCAGAAAGAGAAATCTGAGCCCCAAGAAGCACACACCATTTGTATAGATCAGAGAGTATTTTTAGAATACAAAGTGCTTAATTCAGTGCATTCATCAGACCATCCAGGACACCAGGGTTCTCCCAAATTACCTTGCACTTTTAATGAGTGAGATTCAAAAGAACAAAAAAGACTTATGAGACAATAGTCTCTTTAACGTGCCCCAAATATAAGACAACCATTTGCTGTAGAGAACTTACTACCAATGGAATATAGAAATACCTCTCAAACTAGTGTTTCAAACTAAATAAATGGGTGTAAATTAATTTATGATGGCAAAGAATTCTGCTTATGCTTTCCTTAAATGTGTATAATTATGAAAAAAATAATTTTAATATTCTTTGATTCCACTGTAACCTGACCTGACAAACTGTAGGTCTTCAACTTCTTTATTTTTATTATCAAAAGCTGATGCTGGCATACATTTTCTCAAATTGAGCTTGTGTTCTTTATGTTTAATAGAGCATTAAGGAATTTGATTATTTGTTCTTTTAAGAAAATGACATTAAATGCAATAATTTTTATTTACATGAAAAATAGTTAAGTATGAATAGAGATGTCTTAGCCATAAGACTGGTATCCTAATTAGAATAAGATATACTCTTTGTTTGTATAAATATGTCAGAATTCACTCTAATGTCATGTATAACTAAAAAGAACTAATAAATATGCTAAAATATCAAAAGAAAAAAAATAAAAATAAATTAATATATTGTTATGGTTTAGATGTAGTGTTCCTCCAAAATCACACATGTGAGATAAAGCAAGAAGGTTCAGAGGAGAAATGACTGGATTGTGATGGGTGAATTAATCCCGGATAGGATTAACTGAGTGGCAACTGGAGTTGCAGGGTGTGGCTGGAGGAGGTGGGAATTGGGGCATTTTAGGGTATATATTTGTATCTGTCAAGTGGAGTGTCTCTCTTTCTGCTTCCTGATCACCTTGTTGAGATGCTTCCCTCTGGCACACTTTTCCCTGTGATGTTCAGGCTCACCTTGAGCCCTGAGGAATGGAGCCAGCCTTCTGTGGATTAAGACCTCTGAAACCATGATTCCCTAAATAAACCTCTCCTCCTTTACAGTTGTTCTGGTCCCATTGTTTAATCACAGCAACAAAAAAGCTGATTAAAACAGATATTATCACCAGTAGAAAAAAGGAGTCTAGTAATTTCAAGGAAAAAAAATTATAAGCATAATATTAAAATTTGGTGAAATTATTTAAAAAGCATCAAGGAAATTTTCACCAAAAGACAATAGTTCTTTTAGATGAGAAGTGGGGTTAATGTTAATGAGGCAGGAGCAAAAGATCACTGAAGAATTCACTGTGGAAAGTACTCCTTTTGGGGATTTATTATTGACACTTTACACACACCAACTCGCAATTGCACCATCTTGACACAGATCATACTAACCTCAATAAATTTCAAAGACCTGTGATAATAAAGGTTGCTATTCTTGTTACACGGCAATTTCAAAAGTGGGGTGGGAACTTTTTTTTCCTCAATCCAAAATAGCCAACCAATGTTCAAGAACCTTAACTAACCTAACCCATGTGGAAAAACACTCAAAACAGAACATAGTTTTTCAGGAATTTAAAAAATAATAGTTGGTTCTATTGTATATTTTTTATTTGTGTTTTTGTTGTTTGTATATATGTATTTATTGTCTGTGATATTCACTTTATTTTTACCCAGCAATTTTAATGTACTTACAGAATGAGTTATTGGAAAGAGCACTTTATTTATAACATTAAATAATAATTAAAAGGATATAGCTTATGACTTGTTATAATCTAGAGGATATGGTTTATGTCTTGACCTGTATCTGTCATCCAGGAAGCAATGAGGTATTTGATAAAATGTAGTAAATATAAATTTTAAGCCAAAAATAATGCAAGTGTATCAGAAATATAGTAATTTAATTTTTATCTCTTAACCTACTTCCTTTGATATTCCACTGAATGTCATAAACTGTATAATAAACACATTGTTATCCCTCCTTTTAGTACAAAGGAGATAAATGTTTCACAAGTGCTTCCATGAAAAAAATGTTCTGATTTGCCGTGATCACTGATTCTAGGGAACAAATACTGCCACCCTGGTCAGTGACATGCTACTTATCTGACTTTAACATGGATTTGGGAAAACATGCAGATAATCCAATACAAGCCAGTTCTGGGACATACCACTGCCTCCTGTCTATAAAATGTGTTGAAGAGTCTAGTGCCGGGGCTGGGGATATAGCTCAGTGGGTAGAGTGCTTGCCTTGCAAGCATAAGGCCCTGGGTTCAATCCCCAGCACTGGAAAAAAAAAAAAAAAAGAGTCTAGTGCCACATCGTGTGGGCAGGAATACAATTATCCATTCCTATATTTCTAAGAAAGAAACAGTTGTTCTTGATCCTCTATAATTAATCCACAATGGTTCTTATCTGTTTCCTAACTCAAGCACTTTCCAAGTGTGACTCTCAGTTAGACCCACAGGAAACTTGGATCTACTCCTACTACTCATTGGAGAAAAGGGAACTCGGGGCATTTGTTGCAGACCTATTCAGACTCCTCCTCTCTGGGCACCTCTGTAGACTCATGTAGCCACATCTCATCTTGTGGTATATTATATCGCACAGAAATCTGAGGATCAGTTATGACTTTTTTTTGGTACCAGGGATTGAACCTAAAGGCACTCAACCACTGAGTGACCGAGTCACATCCCCAGTCCTTTATTTATTTTTTATTTGGAGACAAGGTCTCACTAAGTTGCTTAGGACCTACACTAAATTGCTGTGCCTGGCTTTAAACTTGCTATCCTCCTGCCTCAGCCTCCCCAGCTGCTGGAATTATAAGCCTGCACCACCACGGTCAGCTAAGGTTCAGCTAAGGTTAATCCAGCATGGACTCAGGGATAAGAAACTGGGTTCTTCTCTCAGAGACACTGGTAAATAACTAATAGTGGATTTTTTCCCAATTATAATCTCATAGATCAGGAATCTATGTCCATGCCCTTTATAGGAGTCATGGAAATCTTTTTACAAATAATATGTCATTCTACATTTTTATAATATATGAGAATATGACCTGTTAATACCCTTAGGCCCTGCTACAATTATTTTTTTGGTATTCCTAGCAAAATTTATGGAACAGTAAAATTATCAATAAATGGAATAGGGGGCAAATACACAAAAAAATTTAAGAAAAATCTTCAGTTAATATGAAAATTTTATTCAATTCATATATATTTGTTTCAGAGAGAAGTTTGGCTTTAGCAAAAGCTTAACTCATGCATATACTTTCCTTCAGCAATTCAATTTCTAAACTTTTATTGTAAAAATGATTCAAAATATACATAACCAATTTAAGAATGATCATCACAGTGTTATTTTATCATTGTGAAAAACTACAAATACAATCATATTAAAATTTAGTAACAGCTGTTCAATGAAATACTATGCAACTATTAAATGAGGTTATAGAAGAATATATTATCACAGGAAAGATGTTATAAATTTATGGGTTAATGGAGGAATTAAAATATAACACATTTTTAAAAAATAACTTTCATTCACATAAATGTGTATTTAAATAGTGTTCATATCTGAATAATGGTATTCCCAATGGTTTGATTTCTTTTTAAGGTTTTTCTTCTTTCTACTTTTTTTCCTTAGTAGTAATATTTGTTAATTGTTTCTTTAAAAAAAATCCTTTGCTAGCAAATAGCAATTGA